>NC_086446.1:87113206-87265706 GCF_028390025.1 Pseudophryne corroboree
AAAGTCAGAGGTGCGTCCTTTCTTGCCAGGGGCAGGGGTAGAGGAAAGAAGCTACACCATACAGCTAGTTCCCAGGAACAGAAGTCCTCCCCGGCTTCCACTAAATCCACCGCATGACGCTGGGGCTCCACAGGTGGAGCCGGGAGCGGTGGGGGCGCGTCTCCGAAAATTCAACCACCAGTGGGTTCGCTCACAGGTGGATCCCTGGGCTATACAGATTGTGTCTCAGGGATACAAGCTGGAATTCGAAGTGATGCCCCCTCACCGTTCCCTAAAATCAGCCCTGCCGACTTCCCCCATAGAAAGGGAAGTAGTGTTAGCGGCAATTCACAAATTATATCTCCAGCAGGTGGTGGTACAGGTTCCCCTCCCTCAACCGGGAAGGGGTTACTATTCCACAATGTTTTTGGTTCCGAAACCGGACGGTTCGGTCAGACCCATATTGAATTTAAAATCCCTGAACATTTACCTGAAAAGGTTCAAGTTCAAGATGGAATCGCTCAGAGCGGTCATTGCAAGCCTGGAAGAGGGGGATTTTATGGTGTCTCTGGACATAAAGGATGCTTACCTGCATGTCCCCATTTATCCACCTCATCAGGAGTACCTCAGATTTGTGGTACAGGACTGTCATTACCAATTCCAGACGTTGCCGTTTGGTCTCTCCACGGCACCGAGAATATTTACCAAGGTAATGGCCGAAATGATGGTGCTCCTTCGAAAGCAGGGTGTAACAGTTATCCCATACTTGGACGATCTCCTCATAAAGGCGAGGTCCAGAGAGCAGTTGCTGATCAGCGTAGCACACTCTCAGGAAGTGTTGCAACAGCACGGCTGGATTTTGAATATTCCAAAGTCGCAGCTGATCCCTACGACTCGTCTGCCCTTCCTGGGCATGATTCTGGACACGGACCAGAAAAAGGTGTTTCTCCCGGCGGAGAAGGCTCAGGAGCTCGTGACTCTGGTCAGAGAACTCTTAAAACCAAAACAGGTGCCGGTGCATCACTGCACGCGAGTCCTGGGAAAGATGGTGGCGTCATATGAAGCCATTCCCTTCGGCAGGTTCCATGCGAGAGTGCTCACCTTCTCGAGGGCCACAGGTTCGGCATACAGGACTGGGTCCTGGTGACCACGGATGCAAGCCTCCGAGGATGGGGAGCAGTCACTCAGGGAAGAAACTTCCAAGGGCTGTGGTCAAGTCAGGAGGCTTGTCTGCATATCAATATCCTGGAACTAAGGGCCATATACAACGCCCTGAGTAAAGCGGAGCCTCTGCTTCGCAACCAACCGGTGCTGATTCAGTCAGACAACATCACCGCAGTGGCTCATGTAAACCGCCAGGGCGGCACAAGAAGCAGGGTAGCGATGGCGGAAGCCACCAGGATTCTTCGTTGGGCGGAGAATCGCGTGCAAGCACTGTCAGCAGTGTTCAGTCCGGGAGTGGACAACTGGGAAGCAGACTACCTCAGCAGGCACGACCTCCACCCGGGAGAGTGGGGACTTCATCAAGAAGTCTTCACACAGATTACAAATCGATGGGAACTGCCACAAGTGGACATGATGGCATCCCGCCTCAACAAAAAGCTACAAAGGTATTGCACCAGGTCAAGAGACCCTCGGGCGATAGCTGTGGACGCACTAGTAACACCGTGGGTGTTCCAGTCGGTCTATGTGTTTCCTCCTCTTCCTCTCATACCCAAGGTGCTGAGAATCGTAAGAAAAAGAGGAGTGAGAACAATACTCATTGTTCCGGATTGGCCAAGAAGGACTTGGTACCCGGAACTGCAAGAAATGCTCACAGAGGACCCATGGCCTCTGCCTCTCAGACAGGATCTGTTGCAACAGGGGCCCTGTCTGTTCCAAGACTTACCGCGGCTGCGTTTGACGGCATGGCGGTTGAACGCCGGATCCTAGCGGAAAAAGGCATTCCGGATGAAGTTATTCCTACGCTGATAAAGGCTAGGAAGGACGTGGCAGCAAAACATTACCACCGTATATGGCGAAAATATGTTGCTTGGTGTGAGGCCAGGAAGGCCCCTACAGAGGAATTCCAGCTGGGCCGGTACCTGCATTTCCTACAGTCAGGAGTGACTATGGGCTTAAAATTAGGGTCCATAAAGGTCCAGATTTCGGCCCTATCCATTTTCTTTCAAAAGGAACTGGTTTCGCTTCCTGAAGTTCAGACGTTTGTAAAGGGAGTGCTGCATATTCAGCCCCCTTTTATGCCACCAGTGGCACCTTAGGATCTTAACGTGGTGTTGAGTTTCCTGAAATCTCACTGGTTTGAGCCACTTAAGACCGTGGAGCTAAAGTATCTCACGTGGAAAGTGGTCATGCTATTGGCCTTAGCTTCGGCTAGGCGTGTGTCAGAATTGGCGGCTTTGTCATGTAAAAGCCCCTATCTGGTTTTTCATATGGACAGGGCAGAATTACGGACTCGTCCGCAATTTCTGCCGAAGGTGGTGTCATCTTTTCATTTGAACCAACCTATTGTGGTGCCTGCGGCTACTCGTGACTTGGAGGACTCCAAGTTGCTTGATGTAGTCAGGGCTTTGAAGATTTAGGTAGCCAGGACGGCTGGAGCCAGGAAAATTGACTCGCTGTTTATCCTGTATGCATCCAACAAGCTGGGTGTTCCTGCTTCAAAGCAGACTATTGCTCGCTGGATCTGTAACACGATTCAGCAGGCTCATTCTGCGGCTGGTTTGCCGCATCCAAAATCGGTGAAAGCCCATTCCACAAGGAAAGTGGGCTCTTCTTGGGCGGCTGCCCGAGGGGTCTCGGCATTACAACTTTGCCGAGCAGCTACTTGGTCGGGTTCAAACACCTTTGCAAAGTTCTATAAGTTTGATACCCTGGCTGAGGAGGACCTTGTGTTTGCCCATTCGGTGCTGCAGAGTCATCCGCACTCTCCCGCCCGTTTGGGAGCTTTGGTATAATCCCCATGGTCCTTACGGGGTCCCCAGCATCCACTAGGACGTTAGAGAAAATAAGATTTTACTCACCGGTAAATCTATTTCTCGTAGTCCGTAGTGGATGCTGGGCGCCCGTCCCAAGTGCGGACGTTCTGCAATACGTGTATATAGTTATTGCTTAATAAAAGGGTTATGTTATGTTGGCATCTGTTGTTTGATGCTCTGTTGTTGTTCATACTGTTACCTGGGTATGTTATCACGAGTTATACGGTGTGATTGGTGTGGCTGGTATGAGTCTTACCCGGGATTCCAAAATCCTTTCCTTGTAATGTCAGCTCTTCCGGGCACAGTTTCCTTAACTGAGGTCTGGAGGAGGGGCATAGAGGGAGGAGCCAGTGCACACCAGTAGTACTAATTCTTTCTTAGAGTGGCCAGTCTCCTGCGGAGCCCGTCTATTCCCCATGGTCCTTGCGGAGTCCCCAGCATCCACTACGGACTACGAGACATAGATTTACCGGTGAGTAAAATCTTATTTTTTGTTCAGTCACTACAGCAGTAAAAGGGAAAATGTATCTGCCCAGTGGGGAAGTTAGGAGCCATCTGCCCCTATTAGACTACTGCCCTCATCATATCATGTCATTATGTGTTACCAACCCAGAGATCTGATTAGTTCCTCCATACTCCCTGGTCTATCTCATACATCAGGAGACATCAGTGTCGCTGTTTTGTGCACAAGGTTACCTGGATCAGGTGATGACTGACATCGAGGGTATGTGGCTTGGAGCTGGAGTTGAGGAGGCTGAATATACGGTACCTGTTTCTCTAACGTCCTAAGTGGATGCTGGGGACTCCGTAAGGACCATGGGGATTAGCGGCTCCGCAGGAGACTGGGCACAACTATAAAGAAAGCTTTTAGACTACTGGTGTGCACTGGCTCCTCCCACTAAGACCATCCTCCAGACTTCAGTTAGATTCTTGTGCCCGGCTGAGCTGGATGCACACTAGGGGCTCTCCTGAGCACCTAGAAAGAAAGTATATTTAGGTTTTTTATTTTACAGTGAGATCTGCTGGCAACAGACTCACTGCAGCGAGGGACTAAGGGGAGAAGAAGCGAACCTACCTAACAGGTGGTAGTTTGGGCTTCTTAGGCTACTGGACACCATTAGCTCCAGAGGGATCGACCGCAGGACCCGACCTTGGTGTTCGTTCCCGGAGCCGCGCCGCCGTCCCCCTTACAGAGCCAGAAGCAACGAAGAGATCCGGAAAATCGGCGGCAGAAGACTTCGGTCTTCACCAAGGTAGCGCACAGCACTGCAGCTGTGCGCCATTGCTCCTCATGTACACCTCACACTCCGGTCACTGATGGGTGCAGGGCGCTGGGGGGGGGCGCCCTGAGGGCAATATATGACACCTTGGCTGGCAAATATACATCATATATAGTCCTAGAGGCTATATAGATGTAAAATTACCCCTGCCAGTATTCCAGAAACAGCGGGAGAAAGTCCGCCGAAAAGGGGGCGGGGCTTCTCCCTCAGCACACTGGCGCCATTTTTCCTTCACAGTTCCGCTGGAAGGAAGCTCCCTGGCTCTCCCCTGCAGTCTGAACACTACAGAAGGGTAAAAAAGAGAGGGGGGGCACTAAATTTAGGCGCAGTATAGATAATATATATATATGATATATATAAAAAAGCAGCTATAAGGGAAAACACTCATTGATAGTGGGATCCCTGTGTTATATAGCGCTCTGGTGTGTGCTGGCATACTCTCTCTCTGTCTCCCCAAAGGGCTTTGTAGGGGCCTGTCCTCTGTCAGAGCATTCCCTGTGTGTTTGCAGTGTGTCGGTACGGCTGTGTCGACATGTTTGATGAGGCTTATGTGGAGGCGGAGCAAATGCCTGTAAATGTGATGTCACCCTCTGCGGGGTCGACACCTGAGTGGATGGTGCTGTGGAAGGACTTACGCGACAGTGTCGACTCCTTGCATAAAAGGTTTGACGACATACCTATTGTGGGACAGCCGGCTTCTCAGCCTGTGCCTGCCCAGGCGTCTCAAAAGCCATCAGGGGCTCTAAAACGCCCGATACCTCAGATGGCTGACACAGATGTCGACACGGATACTGACTCCAGTGTCGACGACGATGAGACTAATGTAACTTCCAGTAGGGCCACACGTTACATGATTGAGGCAATGAAAAATGTGTTGCACATTTCTGATGTTACCCCCGGTACCACAAAAAAGGGTATAATGTTTGGAGAGAAAAAACTACCAGTAGCTTTTCCTCCGTCTGAAGAGTTAAATGAAGTGTGTGAAGAAGCGTGGGCTTCCCCTGATAAAAAGCTGGTAATTTCTAAGAGGTTACTAATGGCGTACCCTTTCCCGCCAGAGGATAGGTCACGCTGGGAAACATCCCCTAGGGTGGATAAAGCGCTCACACGCTGGTCAAAGAACGTGGCACTACCGTCTCCGGATACGGCCGCCCTGAAGGAATCTGCTGATAGAAAGCAGGAGGCTATCCTGAAATCTATATATACACACACAGGTGTTATACTGAGACCGGCTATTGCTTCAGCCTGGATGTGCAGTGCTGCTGCTGCGTGGTCAGATTCCTTGTCAGAAAATATAGATACCCTAGACAGTGACACTATATTGCTAAACGTAGAGCATATAAAAGACGCACTTTTATACATGAGGGATGCACAGAGGGATATTTGCCGGCTGGCATCCAAAATTAGTGCAATGTCCATTTCTGCCAGGAGAGGGTTATGGACTCGGCAGTGGACAGGAGATGCAGGTTCCAAACGACACATGGAAGTTCTGCCTTATAAGGGTGAGGAGTTGTTCGGGGATGGTCTCTCGGACCTCGTTTCCACAGCAACAGCTGGGAAGTCTACATTTTTACCCCATGTTCCCTCACAACCAAAGAAAGCTCCGTATTATCAGGTACAGTCCTTTCGGCCCAATAGGGGCAAGCGGGTTAAAGGCGCGTCCTTTCTGCCCAGAGGCAGAGGTAGGGGAAAGAAGCTGCAGCATACAGCCAGTTCCCAGGAGCAAAAGTCCTCCCCCGCTTCCTCTAAGTCCACAGCATGACGCTGGGGCTTCACAGGCGGAGCCAGGTACGGTGGGGGCCCGTCTCAAAAACTTCAGCAATCAGTGGGCTCGCTCACGGGTGGATCCCTGGATCCTTCAAGTAGTATCTCAGGGGTACAAGCTGGAATTCGAGAAGTCTCCCCCCCGCCGTTTCCTCAAATCTGCCTTGCCAACCACTCCCTCAGGCAGGGAGGCAGTGTTACAGGCAATTCACAAGCTGTATTCACAACAAGTGATAGTAAAGGTGCCCCTACTTCAACAAGGAAGGGGGTTACTATTCCACAATGTTTGTGGTACCGAAACCGGACTGTTCGGTGAGACCCATTTTAAATTTGAAATCCTTGAACACATATATAAAAAAATTCAAGTTCAAGATGGAATCGCTCAGGGCGGTTATTGCAAGCCTGGACGAGGGGGATTACATGGTATCACTGGACATCAAGGATGCTTACCTACATGTCCCCATTTACCATCCTCACCAGGAGTACCTCAGATTTGTGGTACAAGATTGTCATTACCAATTCCAGACGTTGCCGTTCGGTCTATCCACGACTCCGAGGGTCTTTACCAAGGTAATGGCCGAAATGATGATACTCCTTCGAAAGAAGGGAGTTTTAATTATCCCGTACTTGGACGATCTCCTGATAAAGGCGAGGTCCAGAGAGCAGTTGTTGGTAGGGGTAGCACTATCTCGGGAAGTGCTACAACAGCACGGCTGGATTCTAAACATTCCAAAGTCACAGCTGGTCCCTACGACACGTCTGCTGTTCCTAGGGATGGTTCTGGACACAGAACAGAGAAAAGTGTTTCTCCCGGAGGAGAAGGCCAAGGAGCTGTCATCTCTAGTCAGAGGCCTCCTAAAGCCAAAACAGGTGTCGGTGCATCACTGCACGCGGATCCTGGGAAAAATTGTAGCTTCCTACGAAGCGATTCCATTCGGCAGGTTTCATGCAAGAACCTTTCAGTGGGACCTGTTGGACAAATGGTCCGGATCGCATCTTCAGATGCATCGTCTGATAACCCTGTCTCCAAGGACAAGGGTGTCTCTGCTGTGGTGGCTGCAGAGTGCTCATCTTCAAGAGGGCCGCAGATTCGGCATACAGGACTGGGTCCTGGTGACCACGGATGCCAGCCTTCGAGGCTGGGGAGCAGTCACACAGGGAAGAAACTTCCAAGGACTATGGTCAAGTCAGGAGACTTCCCTACACATAAATATTCTGGAACTGAGGGCCATTTACAATGCCCTAAGTCAGGCAAAACCCCTGCTTCAAAACCAGCCGGTACTGATCCAGTCAGACAACATCACGGCGGTCGCCCATGTAAATCGACAGGGCGGCACGAGAAGCAGGACGGCAATGGCAGAAGCCACAAGGATTCTCCGATGGGCGGAAAATCACGTGTTAGCATTGTCAGCAGTGTTCATTCCGGGAGTGGACAACTGGGAAGCAGACTTCCTCAGCAGGCACGACCTCCACCCGGGAGAGTGGGGACTTCATCCAGAAGTCTTTCAAATGATTGTAAACCAGTGGAAAAAGCCACAGGTGGACATGATGGCGTCCCGCCTAAACAAAAAGCTAGAAAAATATTGCGCCAGGTCGAGAGACCCGCAGGCGATAGCTGTGGACGCTCTAGTGACACCGTGGGTGTACCGATCGGTTTATGTGTTCCCTCCTCTTCCTCTCATACCAAAGGTACTGAGGATAATAAGGAGAAGAGGAGTAAGAACTATACTCATTGTTCCGGATTGGCCAAGAAGAGCTTGGTACCCGGAACTTCAAGAAATGATGTCAGAGGACCCATGGCCTCTACCGCTCAGACAAGACCTGCTGCAGCAGGGGCCCTGTCTGTTCCAAGACTTACCGCGGCTGCGTTTGACGGCATGGCGGTTGAACACCGGATCCTGAAGGAAAAGGGCATTCCGGAGGAAGTCATTCCTACGCTGATTAAAGCTAGGAAAGAAGTAACCGCAAACCATGATCACCGCATATGGCGAAAATATGTTGCGTGGTGTGAGGCCAGGAAGGCCCCAACGGAGGAATTTCAGCTGGGCCGTTTCCTGCACTTCCTACAGTCAGGGGTGACTATGGGCCTTAAATTGGGTTCCATTAAGGTCCAGATTTCGGCTCTATCGATTTTCTTCCAGAGAGAACTGGCTTCACTACCTGAAGTTCAGACTTTTGTTAAGGGAGTGCTGCATATTCAGCCCCCTTTTGTGCCTCCAGTGGCACCTTGGGATCGCAACGTGGTGTTGGATTTCCTAAAGTCACATTGGTTTGAGCCACTGAAAACCGTGGATTTGAAATATCTCACGTGGAAAGTGGTCATGTTGTTGGCCTTGGCTTCGGCCAGGCGTGTATCAGAATTGGCGGCTTTGTCATGTAAAAGCCCTTATCTGATTTTCCATATGGATAGGGCAGAATTGAGGACTCGTCCCCAGTTTCTCCCCAAAGTGATATCAGCTTTTCATCTGAACCAACCTATCGTGGTGCCTGCGGCTACAAATGACTTGGAGGCTTCCAAGTTGTTGGATGTAGTCAGGGCCCTAAAAATCTATGTTTCCAGGACAGCTGGAGTCAGAAAGACTGACTCGCTCTTTATCCTGTATGCGCCCAACAAGTTGGGTGCACCTGCTTCAAAGCAGACTATTGCTCGCTGGATCTGTAGTACGATTCAGCTTGCACATTCTGCGGCTGGACTGCTGCATCCTAAATCAGTAAAAGCCCATTCCACGAGGAAGGTGGGCTCTTCTTGGGCGGCTGCCCGATGGGTCTCGGCTCTTCAACTTTGCCGAGCAGCTACTTGGTCGGGGTCAAACACGTTTGCTAAATTCTACAAGTTTGACACCCTGGCTGAGGAGGACCTTGAGTTTGCTCATTCGGTGCTGCAGAGTCATCCGCACTCTCCCGCCCGTTTGGGAGCTTTGGTATAATCCCCGTGGTCCTTACGGAGTCCCCAGCATCCACTTAGGACGTTAGAGAAAATAAGAATTTACTCACCGGTAATTCTATTTCTCATAGTCCGTAGTGGATGCTGGGCGCCCATCCCAAGTGCGGATTGTCTGCAATACTTGTATATAGTTATTGCTTAACTAAAGGGTTATTGTTGAGCCATCTGTTGAGAGGCTCAGTTATTATCATACTGTTAACTGGGTATGGTATCATGAATTATACGGTGTGATTGGTGTGGCTGGTATGAGTCTTACCCGGGATTCAAAATCCTTCCTTATTGTGTCAGCTCTTCCGGGCACAGTATCCTAACTGAAGTCTGGAGGAGGGTCTTAGTGGGAGGAGCCAGTGCACACCAGTAGTCTAAAAGCTTTCTTTATAGTTGTGCCCAGTCTCCTGCGGAGCCGCTAATCCCCATGGTCCTTACTGAGTCCCCAGCATCCACTACGGATTATGAGAAATAGAATTACCGGTGAGTAAATTCTTATTTTTGCTTGGAATTGGGGTAGCAGTGAGAACGGCCTTTGATATGTTTTCAGGGTAATGAACCAAGCAGTGGTAATGTACCGGACTGGTTATTGGCTGAAGAAAGCTGGACCGGACTGGCTACCGGTTGAGGAATACAACTGGACTGCCTACTGGCTGAGGAATACAGCAGGACTGGACTGATTACCGGCTGAGAATATGCAGGACTGGTCTGGTTACCGGCTGAGGATATGCAGGACCAGACTGGTTACCGGTTGAGGATATGCTGAACCGGACTAGTTACTGGCTGAGGATATACAGGACCAGACTGGTTACCAGCTGACAATATGCAGGACCAGACTGTTTACCGGTTGAGGATATGCTGAACCGGACTAGTTACTGGCTGAGGATATGCTGAACCGGACTGGTTACCGGCTGATGTGCAGGTCTGGACTGGTTACCGGCTGAGAATATGCAGGACCTGACTGTTTACCGGCTGAGTATATGCTGGACTGGTCTAGTTACCGGCTGAGGATATACAGGACCAGACTGGTTACCGGCTGAGAATATGCAGGACCAGACTGTATACCGGCTGAGGATATGCTGAACCTGACTGATTACCGGCTGATATACAGGACCGGGCTAGTTACCGGCTGAGAATATGCAGGATCAGACTGTTGTTTACCGGCTGAGTATATGCTGGACGGGACTAGTTACCGGCTGATGATATACAGGACCAGACTGGTTACCGGCTGAGTATATGCTGGACCGAACTATTTACCATCTGAGTATATTCAGGACCAGACTGGTTACCGGCTGATGATATGCTGGACTGGACTAGTTACCGGCTGAGGATATACAGGACCAGACTGGTTACAGGCTGAGGCTATGCTCGATCGGACTGGTTACCAGTTGAGGATATGCTGGGCCTGATAGTGCAATACGGAAGAGGCTAAATAGGTTCACTTGTCACACCAACTATGTGACTAGTTGCACAGGCCCAGAATGCTGCAGCTAGACTTCCTTTAAAACCCTTGCTGGGCTATGATTGGCTGCCGGTTAATTGGCTGACTGGACTGAGACTTGGGTTGGTGAAGTGGAGATCATCTGGAAACCATGGAATGCAGGAATGTCAGAGAATATCATAGACTGCACACAGGAGCTTGAATAAACCTCGGGCACACAAATAGTTAACAACTGATCAGAGAACATTGCTGCAATCTGGATTCTGTGCACCTGTGCAATTAGCCTGGGAAGGTGCTGCAGATTGGAAACTAGTATGCACAGCAAACACTGGAGTCAGAGATTGAAGCAAGGCTGAGCAAACGCTGGGATACTGCAGAATATCCTGGCCTACCGGACACCGGAGCCCTCCAGTCAGAGGACCCAACAGACCCCCGCCGCACCTGCGGTGACACCGGTGAGTGTTTAGGACGCCGGCGCTGGTCGCGCGTCCTGACAGTCGGCCCCTATTAGACCCCTGCGCTCCACCTCACATCATATCACTGTTTGTTACCAGCTTAGAGATTTGACCAGTCTCCTCCTTACACTCTATAACCACACTCATCCCCATCACAACAAACTCCAGGTATGCACACACACAAAACTACAACCACACACTCATTATTGTACAGTCCCACCATCGGTTGTCTGAAAGGAATGATTCAGCCTAAAATAACAGTGTGCCAGCTAAGTTTCTCCAGAGGGACATTCAGTGTTTGTTCCACTGTGGTCACTTGCTACCGTAAATGTTTAAGTAGTGCTAACCAGTGACTAGGACATGCTGCTAGTTTAGGCCACACCTACTGTGCTTCTGTTCGTTTTGGGGATGAGATGATAGTATAGGTCAGGGAAGTGAAAGCACAAAAGGGAAGAGGGCCCTGCTTATTAAAGCTTACCGTTTTTATAGTTGGAGGCGCTGACAGACAGGGGTGACATAGCGGAAAGACGGTGAGTGATGAGACTAGAGAGTTGGTTTAGAATGAGAGCAGGAAAGCATTAGTAAAGAAGTGGGGTTTGAGAGCCTGTCTGAAACTTTGGAGAGAGATGGAGAGTCTGAGAGGATGTCTGTACCATTGGTGGGGAGGGACTGGATTTGGGGATTAAAGGAGAAGGAGGAGTTAAGGATAACTCCAAGACAGAATTTGCGGGACCCCTGGTTCGGTTGTCAATGGATAGTAAAATTCAGGGAGGTAAAGGGAATCCAGGTGGTGGGAAGACGATCAGCTTAGTCTTAGACATGTTTAGTTTAAGAAAGTGCTAAGACATTCATCAACATTTACTCCTCAACATAAACATTTTTGTCTGTTTCTAGTAGATGAGCATACAAGCAGGAATACCTCCGAGGGAGATCTCATTGTGTCTACAGACTATAAAAAAGAAGATAACATCATACAAGATTCTCCAGGAGAAAATCCCAGTGCA
Source organism: Pseudophryne corroboree (assembly GCF_028390025.1). NCBI lineage: Eukaryota > Metazoa > Chordata > Amphibia > Anura > Myobatrachidae > Pseudophryne > Pseudophryne corroboree. The sequence continues at coordinate 87,125,040 of NC_086446.1, forward strand.
GATATTTCATCTGGTCCTTCTAATCATGAGGAATGTTCTTCTGATAATTCAGATCTTGCTAAACCCAGTACAGCTCATAGATGTGATACAATATCATCCATTTCTGAATTTAGTAAAAGTTCTGTACATAAGTCAGTTTTTGTTAGACGTCAGAGAGCTCATAAACGTGAGAGACCATTTCCATGCTCTGAGTGTGGGAAATGTTTTATATGTAAATCCCATCTTGTTAAACATCTGAGAAGTCACACAGGTGCGAATACATATCCATGCTCTGAGTGTGGGAAATGTTTTATACAAAATTCCCATCTTGTTGTACATCTGAGACAACACACGGGTGTGAAACCATTTACATGCTTTGAATGTGGGAAATGTTTTATACAAAAATCCCATCTTGTTGAACATGAGAGAGGACACACAGGTGAGAAACCATTTCCATGCTCTGAGTGTGGGAAACGTTTTGCACACAAATCGCGTCTTCTTAGTCATCAGAGACTTCACACAGGTGTGAAACCATTTACATGCTCTGAGTGTGGGAAATGTTTTACAGATAAATCAAATCTTCTTACACATCAGAGAAGTCACACAGGTGAGAAACCATTTTCATGCGCTGAGTGTGGGAAATGTTTTGGAGAAAAAACGCGTCTTCTTAGTCATCAGAGAAGTCACACAGGGGAGTTACCATTTACATGCTCTGAGTGTGGGAAATGTTTTACAGAAAAATCACGACTTCTTAGTCATCAGAGAAGTCACACAGGTGAGAAACCATATATTTGCTCTGAGTGTGGGAAATGTTTTACAGAAAAATCGCATCTTCACAGTCATCGGAGAAGTCACACAGGTGAAAATCCATTGACATGCACTGAGTGTGGGAAATGTTTTACAAAAAAATCACGTCTTGTAACTCATCTGAGAAGTCACATAGGTGAGAAACCATTTACATGCTCTGAGTGTGGGAAATGTTTTACAGAAAAATATCGTCTTCTTAGTCATCAGAGAAGTCACACAGGTGAGCAACCATTTACATGCTCCGAGTGTGGGAAATGTTTTACTGAAAAATCACGTCTTGTTAGACATCTGAGAGGTCACATAGGTGCGAGACCATTTACATGCTCTGAGTGTGGAAAATGTTTTACTAAAAAATCACGTTTTCTTAGTCATCAGAAAAGTCACACAGATGAGAAACCATTTTCATGTTCTGAGTGTGGGAAATGTTTTGTAGTCAAATCTCGTCTTCTTAGACACCAGAAAGTTCACACTAGGAAACATACAAGTTCAGTGAGCTGATCTACATAAAACAGGGTTCCATCAATACTAAATATTGTGAAAGTGGTGTATAGATTAAGGTAAATAACAAAAGCAAGCATGAATACAGTTGCAGAATGTATATGCCAAGGTATATTGACGTCACTGAGTTATTGAGGGCTGTTAAAAGCTCCAGAGCTAGATTTACTTCTATAAAATACAGAACACAGTTGGTTTTGCATTTCTATTTATTGCAGGTTGAAATTTCAGGATGAAAACTGCAGAGAATCAGCTGCATGCAAAATATAATAATGTGATAATGCTATTACCATCCACAGACATACATTTAATGTGAATAATCAAAATGATTGGAACAGATCGCACAAGTGTGGAATGTATTGCGGTGTCATTATTTTATTAGATATTGGTATTATCGTAATAGCAAACCACGTTTGGTATATAGATTCCTAAGTAATATGTAATCCCTGCAATGGGCAGGTGATAGAGAGATGTATGTAGGGATGCATGTATGTGATGTGATATGCATGTAAACTTTGGTGTTGCTGGTTTTTTTTTATGTGCGTGCATTACACATAGGTGTAGCCATGCCGACTGAATGTGCGTCTCCTCACGCTATAGGGGTGCAGTCCAGCAAGCCTGGCACCATGCATCTTTTCTGGAGCACATTTTGCATTTGGGAATTAGACGCAGCATCCGTCCACCTCCACATGAGCCACATAATGTGGGATCTTAGATACAATAACACTACGTCATACTCCGCATGTGATGGTGGAAATGTATTTAATCCGTTCTGTTATCTGTTACTCTCTCACTGGGGATCACAGCTGCAAACTAATGTGTTCCCAGAGGGCAGATGCAGATTTCTGATGCTATGTGGCAAGTTTTGTACAAATGCACCCATTATATAAACATGAAATAATAACATGCAACATATAATAAATGTATTTTTGGTGTCTCCTTACTCATGTTTTAAGACCATGTTTAAGACTTTAATGAGCAGTGTGTAGATAAAAGAAAAAGTTAAAAGTTGTATTTTTAATTGTCACATATTGGATGCGTGGGTGTTAGCGAACTCCAGCTCTATTGTGTGAGACCCCTAGAACCGGTGAGAGGGTCTTCTGTCCCAGCCACAGCGTTCTCTTAGTGTCTGATGTACAGACCAGTACTCAGGTTGCTGCCAGGACTTAAACCTCTAGCAGCAGAAGCTTACACAATAGGCTGGAGTCCGCAAGGTAATTGGCTGGAGTAACTGACCAAGAACAAGAGAGAGACTGGACTGGAGCACAAAGGGTTAAGGTTAGGAGTGGGTCAAGATCTCAATGAGGGCAGATGAGGCACTGTGCGGTGGAATTAGAGCACTGTGCAGTTGGTAAATCTTGCAAGCTGAGTCTTGGGTAAATACACTGAGGAGGAGGAGGATGAAGGCTTAACGGAACTGGAACATGACAGGGGTTCAGGCTAGACCAAAGGGCAAGACTTCAGACAGGTAGATAATCCAACAGAAGGACAGGGTATCCACAGAACTGGCAGAGTTTTCTCCGGATGGGCAGAGTATCTATGGGATCCTGGGACAGGGGACAGTGACTCCCTCACACAGGGAATAAGCTATAACCAGCAGGGCTTCCTGGTCTGACTGCCTTTTAAAAGAGACCATGACCAACCAGCAGCGCTTGATGGGTAGAGCACCTCTAATGACAAACTTTGTGCAGCGGCTCCGCTGCACATCTTCCACGATCTTGGCTGAAGACAGAGATAGCGCCAGGATCCCCTGTGGCCACCTGGAGTCCCTGTTGCCTAGCGAATGGCAAGGATTGCTGGTTGGAAGTGACATGACATCTAAGTCGCCTAACAATGGCTGGGACCTGTGGGAGGGATGAGCTGCGATTGCGGCTCACAACAGTGGAGTGGTAAAGAATCACCGCTGAAGCAAGCTAACATTGCTGCCTTCAGGTGTGGACAGAGCTTACAGCGCTGATAGGGAGTTGAGGGTGGGTGCAGTGATGCATTGTGTCCATCACCTTTAGCCATGTCTCTAGCACGTAGGGACAGCAGAAAATGATGGGCCCCTCCATTCAAGACCCACAGCTGGCCACACACTACACAGTTAATGTTATAACACCTGACTTAGGCTCCTCCTCTTCCTGTCTCAGCACCTCTGCATTTGGTGCAAGGGGCATTACTGTGTGGGACATAATATGGTGTCAGGGGCATTACTGTTGACTCATAATATGGTGCAAGGGGCATTACTATGTGGGGTATAATATACATAGTAACATAGTATCTGAGGTTGAAAAAAGACAATTGTCCATCGAGTTCAACCTATTTGTGGTCTCCTATGCATGATGATTTGACTAAAATTTCTGACTGATGCTGCTGTCAGCCGTTGCATTTTATCCCTATTTATAGTAACTATAATGCATGACTATGCACCATACCCCTGGATATCCTTATCCATTAGGAATTTATCTAACCCATTCTTAAAGGTGTTGACAGATTCCACCATTACAACTCCCTCGGGCAGGGAATTCCAAACATGTATTGTCCTTACCGTGAAAAAGCCTTTACGCCGTATTGTGTGGAATCTCCTCTAACCTGAGCGAGTGTCCACGAGTCCTCTGTGTTGATCTAACCAAAAACAGGTCCCGCGCAAGCTCTGTGTATTGTCCCCTTATATATTTGTAGATGTTGATCATATCCCCTCTTAGTCTCCGCTTTTCCAATGTAAACATGTCTAGTCTTTCAAGCCTTTCCTTGTATTCCATCGTCTCCATGCCCTTAATTAGTTTGGTCGCCCTCCTCTGTACCTTTTCAAACTCCAGGATATCCTTTTTGTAGTACGGTGCCCAGAATTGTACACAGTATTCAAGGTGTGGCCTCACTAGTGATTTATATAACGGGAGTATAATACTCTCGTCCCTAGCATCAATACCCCGTTTTATGCATGCTAATATCTTATTAGCCTTCTTTGCTGCAGTCCTACTTTGGGTACTACTGCTTAGCTTGCTATCTATGAGGACACCTAAGTCCTTTTCCAGTACAGAATCCCCTAATTTTACCCCATTTAGTAGGTAGGTGTAATTTATGTTCTTGTTACCACAGTGCATTACCTTACACTTGTCTGTGTTGAAGCGCATTCTCCATTTGGCTGCCCATGCTTCTAATTTAACTAAGTCGTTCTGAAGAGACTCGGCATCCTCCTCTGTATTTATAGCCTTACACAATTTGGTATCATCTGCAAAAATTGACACCATGCTCTCTAGACCTTCTGTTAGGTCGTTAATGAAAATATTGAACAATAGCGGTCCTAATACTGAGCCTTGCGGCACACCACTTAGCACTTCAGTCCAAGTTGACAAAGATCCATTAACCACAACGCGCTGCTTCCTATTATCTAACCAGTTTTTGACCCAAGTGCATATTGTGCTTCCTAGCCCTGATTCTTGTAGCTTGTAGATAAGTCTCATGTGTGGTACAGTATCGAACGCTTTGGCAAAGTCTAAAAAGATTACATCCACGTCTTTACCCTGATCTAGGTTTGCGCTTACTGTTTCATAAAAGCCAAGTAAGTTGGTTTGACAGGATCTGTCCTTCATAAACCCATGTTGATTCCTTTTAATGACCTTATTGGTTTCAAGGAACTTCTGAATACTATCTCTTAGAATACCTTCCAATACTTTCCCTACTATAGATGTAAGACTAACTGGTCTATAATTACCTGGTTCAGCTTTACTTCCCTTTTTGAATATAGGCACTACTTCCGCTATACGCCAGTCTTTGGGAACCATACCTGATATAACTGAATCCTTAAAGATCAAAGATAGCGGTTTTGCCAGTTCAGAGTGAAGCTCCATTAGAACCCTTGGATGAATACCATCGGGCCCTGGTGATTTATTAATCTTTAAATGTTTTAATCGGTCACAGACTACTTCCTCGCTTAAATAAGTACCTATCAGTGTGATATTCTCATTATTCAGATTGTGCGTTAGTCCCTGAATTGGGTCCTCACGAGTGAATACTGTTGAAAAAAACTCATTTAGTGTGTCCGCTATGTCATCATTTTTGCTTAAGACTCCCAACTTGTCTTTTAAAGGGCCTATACTCTCCTTCTTTAATCTCTTGCTATTAATGTATTTAAAGAATTTTTTGGGATTCGCTTTGCTTTCCTTTGCTACTAGTTTTTCAGTTTCTACTTTAGCCGCTCTTATTTCCGTTTAGCAAATTTTGTTACATTCCTTATAGTGCTGAAATGACTCTGCTTCCCCGTCAGATTTGTATTTTTTAAATGCTCGCCTTTTCTTGCCCATAAGTTCCTTAATCTTTTTGTTAAACCACATCGGTTTATGATTTTTATTCCTTTTTTTTTGCTACTCATAGGAATACATTTGAGTGTATTTTTAGCTAGCAGGAATTTTAGTACCTCCCATTTCTCCGTAGTATTTTTTCCTAAAAACAAACCTTCCCATTCAATATCCCTGAAAAATCCCCTCATCTTTTCAAAATTTGATTCGCTAAAGTTTAAAGTCCTAGTTGAGCCAGTATAGGGCTGTTTATAGAAACTGATATTGAATGTGACCATATTGTGGTCGCTGTTTCCTATGGGTTCCCCTACTATAATACCTGATACCAAATCCCCATTGTTTGTTAATACCAGGTCTAAGATTGCATTGTACCTAGTTGGTTCCTCAATTAGTTGGACTAAGTAGTTATCATTAAGTGTGTTTAAAAACATATTGCCCCTAGCAGTATCACATGAATCGTTTTTCCAGTTTATCTCTGGATAGTTAAAATCTCCCATCACTACTATGTCTCCTACTCCTGCTGCTCTTTCAATTTGCTTTAGTAACAATTCATCATCAGATGCGTTGATACCAGGCGGCCTATAGCATACACCCAATACTAACTTTTTTATTCCTTTTTCCCCGCATGCAATTTCTACCCATAATGTCTCGACAGTGTCTACAGTCCCCTCCTGAATATCTTCCCATATATTAGGTTTTAAAAATGGCTTTACGTAAAGACACACCCCTCCACCCTTTTTATTTAGTCTGTCTTTCCTAAACAGTGTATAGCCCTCTAGATTGACTGTCCAATCATGAGATTCATCCCACCAAGTTTCAGTAATGCCTATAATATCATACTGTTTGCTTGCTGCAAGTATTTCTAGTTCACCCTTTTTACCAGTAATGCTTCTGGCGTTTACATACATACAACTAAGATAAGTATTTTCCCTTGCGTTAGGGACATCTTTCACCTTATGTAGCAAGGATGACCTGTAATCGTCATTGGTTAGTGCATTGGTAAAATCCCTTTTAGTACCCATGTTAGTAACCTTACCGCCTGCTCTTACCCTCCCCCCAACTTCTCCCCCATTTCGTTTACTACCGCCATCCCCACTATTCTCACTGCATGACCCGTAGTTTCTAGCTAAACCCTCCCCCCAGGCTCCTAGTTTAAAATATCCAACCTTCTAACCATCCTTCCCCCCAGCACCGCTGCCCCCTCCTCAGTCAGGTGCAATCCGTCACAACAAAAGAGATGGCGCCTGACTGAGAAGTCCGCCCAGTGTACCAGGAACACAAACCCCTCTTTCCTGCACCAATCCCTAAGCCACACATTTACCTCCCTAATCTCCCTCTGCCTCCCTGGACTAGCGCGTGGCACGGGTAATAATTCCGAGAATATTACCTTAGATGTCCTTGCCTTCAGTTTCTTTCCTAAGTCCCTATAGGGATCCGGACTGAAAGTCGACAGTAACTAGGTCGACAATGTCTAGGTCGACCACTATTGGTCGACAGTAACTAGGTCGACAGGGTGTCTAGGTCGACAGGGTCTTTAGGTCGACATGTTCTAGGTCGACAGGTCAAAAGGTCGACATGAGTTTAAAAAAAAAAATTTTTGAACCTTTTCATACTTAACGATCCACGTGGACTACGATTGGAACGGTAATCTGTGCCAAGCGGTAGCGGAGCGAAGGCACCATGCCCAAAGCATGGTGAGCGTAGCGAGCCATGCGAGGGGACGCGGTGCACTAATTGGGGTTCCCGGTCACTCTACGAAGAAAACGACCCGAAAATAACATTAAAAACTCATGTCGACATTTTGACCTGTCGACCTAGAACATGTCGACCTAAAGACCCTGTCGACCTAGTTACTGTCGACCAATAGTGGTCGACCTAGACATTGTCGACCTAGTTACTGTCGACTTTCAATACCACACCCGTCCCTATAGTCTTTCTTAAGGACATCCCACCTTCCGCTAACTTTGTCATTGGTGCCAACGTGCACCAAGACCGCCGGGTCTTTGCCAACCCCTCCCAACAATCTATCTACCCGGTCCGCGATGTGCCGTACCCGAGCACCCGGGAGACAACAGACTACGGCGATTACGGTCCCGGTAGCAGATTGCCCTATCTGCCTTCCTGATGATAGAATCCCCTACCACCACCATCTGACTAGGTACCTCTCTATCTTTTATCCCAACCGCGCCAGAGGGACCGCACCTCTGGATGCTAGAGGGAGCAGTCTCCTCCGGCACCGTCATTTCTTCACTATCATCCTCCGATTCCTCGTCCAATCGGGCAAATTTGTTCGGGTTTGAAAGTTCAGAGATGTCGTGCCTCCCCCTCTTTTTCTTCCTTCTAACTGTGATATGGTGTAAGGGGCACTATTGTGTTGGTGTAAGGTAGTCTTTTCCTGCAAGGCCCCCTGCAGTGAGGTCACACCCCTTATTGCGGTGCTCGCAAATAAGGAGATTTATGGTAAGAATTACCATTGTTAAATCTCTTTCTGCGAAGTACTCTGTATTCCACTGGGAATAATATCGGGGTGTAGAGTTGGATCTTGATCCGAGGCACCAACAGGCTAAAGCTTTGACTGTTCCCAGGATGCACTGCACTGCCTCCTCTATAGCCCCGCCTCCAGGCACTGGAGCTCAGTTTCGTTAACCAGGAGAAGGTACCAGCGGCTAATGCCATACACACCCAAAGAAGCTAAGTGCATCAGAGTGGGCGCCATGTGGAATCCAGTGTACCTTGCAGAAAGAGATTTAACAATGGTAAGTCTTACCATAAATCTCATTTTCTGCTGCGGGGTACACTGGTATTCCACACAGAAAAACATCGGGGATGTCCTAAAGCAGTGGGGAGGGGACGCACTGTAGAGGGCACAAGAACCCGGCATCCAAAGGAAGCATCCTGCGAGGTGGAAGTATCAAAGGCATAGAACCTTATGAACGTGTTCAATGAGGACTACGTAGCTGCCTTGCACAATTGTTCCGGGGACACGCCACGGCGGGCCGCCCTAGAAGGTCTAACATACCGAGTAGAATGGGCCTTAATAGCAGCAGGAGCTGGGAGTCCAGCCTGCGCATAAGCTTGTGCAATCACCATTCTAATCCATCTGGCCAAAGTTTGCTTATTTGCAGGCCAGCAACGTTTGTGAAAACCAAAAAGGAAAAAAAGAGAGTCCGACCTCCTGATGGAGGCAGTCCTCTCCACATAGATACGGAGAGCCCGTACTACATGCAAAGACCGCTCTTTGGAGGACAAACCAGTAGAGAAAGGCCAGAAACCACACTCTCCTGTATGAATGCCAAATTGATTTCTCACAAATATTTAAAATGCCCGCTCTAATATATATTGTAAATGCCTGCACCTCTTACTACCATATACGATAAAAGTGCGCTGTACATCGCAAAACACTGTATCCCATAAGAGAAAACAATACACCCACACATTATCTCAGTTCCAAAGCTCATTGATGTATATATTTGTTGTTAAAAGGATATGTATTCAATATATATTACAAAGTACAGTAGACCTATAGTTTCATGAATACAACTCACACAGTAAACAGTTAGAACATAGTTAAAACACCGTTACATATAGTTACAGTTAAATGCCAGCGATACAATTACCAGATATTTCTCATATAAGTTTGTCCCTCCATATGACTCTCTCTTTCCTCTGTAAAATCATGCAAGACCTCCATCTCTGTCTGAATCCAAAAAGCAAGAAAGTCTGAGCCCACATGAGACCGGAACTACCTTCCTGTGTGACTAGTTCCTGGGGGAGGGGTCTCTCTCTCATTTATGATTGAGTCACTATTCTCTTTGTATATGCTGATCAGGTTCAGCCCTGAAGACTGCCAAAGGGGCTGGCTGAGTTCTCTGTCCACTGTATCATTCATTGTTCTAACAAAGTGATTTTAGCTTTTATACATTCAATCATAATTATCCGCTGCAATGTCCTACAACTTAATAACAAGTATCAAATTAATCTACACACCAATCTGCTTGTTTTAAAAGTAAACATGACAGGTGTATCTGGTTCCGTTCAAATAATACACATTCATGACATTAATTCATTAGGTGATTTTAAATCACCATGATGTCTGGCGCTTGATATTATTATAATTATGTACTGTATGAAATAAGTGTCGAATCCATTTCTGTGGCATGTCCGTGTAAATGTGTGTGTTTTGTATGTTCTCTTTATGTAATATTTTTGACTTTGACAGTCCACCCTTTGGCAGTAAACAATAACTGCCATCAATTATTAACATAATAAAAAAATATTTCATACCATTATCGGTGACCTAGACACAAGTATGTATGCATTTCGCAAATCAGACACTTGAATATATTTGGCGAAGACAGGGAGGAGGACCAGACATCCTCTATATGCACTCGGCAGTCAGGGGACCACTGGTTGGGTGTGGGACAACATTCAACCTATAGAGTATGCTGGGACAGTGCTTTGGCCTATAATGTCTGATTTGCGGCGATCATTTCACACATACATGTACCTACGTCTTTGTACACTGATGTTTGGATTCTATTGAGGTTCTGCTGGGTAAGTGAAAAAGACACAAACAAATCGTGACAGTGACATAAAGTTTTCGTGATCTACATATTCCTATCATTTTCTGAACATTGTTTCCATTTCTGGAACGTATGCTAGGTTTGTTTAATCATTGAACAAGGGTTATAAGTAGTGTCCTTCCTAAACAACATAAACCTTCGGAGTTCAGGGAGAGCCACTCATAAACCTTTCTTCCACATATGTTAGTGAGCTCTTTATCTGCAGTGTGTGAATAGCCATTGTCTGACTGTTCCTGATTACCTCTGAACTCCATAACTACTAGACCTTTGATTTTTCTCTGATTTTAACAAACTGATCGGCTAATCCTGAGATCTTATAAGGAGATCACTCCTTCCTACAGAACCAGTTCCAGTCCCACACTCGACTCCTCATAAAAAAAAAACCTCGCAAAAATAGAATATCCTGAAAGAAAATGTTTGTCAACGGGAAAGAGAGAAAAGAGAAATAGAACAAAACAACTCTTGTTCATAACAAATCAATTACAATGACTGGTCTTTCTGCAGTCCTTTAGTACGCTCAGGTAGTGTCCAACAGTGCCGTCTCTCAGTCTTCACGGAACAGAGTCTCTGGTGATACTTTTGCGATCTCTTTGCCTTGCTCTTTGAATACACAGTTCACTTGGAACACACAGTTCACTTCAAACATACAGTTCACAAACTCGATGAATGTGAGCAATAAACTACTTTGTCACGAGTTCTCTCCGGGTCAGCGACCTTTTTGCAGTGGGACGAGTGGACCCAAGTCTTTCTTTCGACGACCTTTAGTGCTGTCAACAAATCTTGGTATGGTCCTTCCCACCTGTCTATTAGGCAACCTGAGCATAAGGGCAATCACACAGTCTCTTGGTTCATAATCAATACAGTTAGCATTTGGCATACCAGCAATCAACAGTTTCAAGTTCTTTTGTCAAGTTCTCAAATGCTGGCTCATCTCAACAAGGTACTGTACTGTCACCTCAATGGTGTATTTCTGATCATTGTGCGGATCAATCATGACATGAGGTTGTCTTCCGAAAACAACCAAAACAAAAACAAATTTCGAAGAGGGTGATTCGTTGAGTGAAGATCTGGGAGTGGTTCAGAAGCTACATAATACTAGTGGCAGTATCTATGATCACAATAGTACAATTTCAGGCTTTGCTAAACCTTTAGGGGTACCATTATCTACACACAAATTTCTGCGTAATTTTTTCTTTGCGGTAAACACAGCAGCATCCGTGGCGGCAGGAAATGCCTCTACCCAGTTTGAGAAAACATCAGTGCACACCAATACATAACAATAATTCCTAAAGGGTGTTGACTGTACGAAGTCGATTTGTATTTCCTGAAAAGATCCGTCTGCAGCAGGGATATGGGATGGCTCTGTTGGTATTGCTTTACCAATATTCTTCCTCAAGCAAGTAAGACAGGTCATTGCTCTCTTACCTGCATGAGAATAGAATCCTGGCGCACACCAGTAGGCTCTCATCAGCCTGTACCTACCCTCATTGCCTAGATGAGTCAGACCATGTGCCACCTCAGCTAGACTTGGAAGGTATGCTCTTAAGGCTACTGGCGTACCGTGTCCACCTGCCCACAGTCCTGAGGACTCCTGGCCATACCCCTTTGTCCTCCAGACTGCCTCTTCCTGCAGGGAACACACATTTTTGTATCTTAATTTAACTATCGTGTGTTTGCAATGTAGAGTACCATGAGCATAACTCAAAAAGAAAAAAGAAACATCTCTAGGGAGAGAAGGAAGAAGAAAATGAAAAAGAAAATATAAGGTTTGCCATTCACCAACATACATATCAGTGTCTATACAAAATTTCCCTTCACCAGTATTCCCATTCTCCACCCTTTGTGCATGACAAGGCACACTGCAGTAATACTGGTGTCATCGTGCTGTTGAGATATACTGGGTTTGGGCAGAACTCTGAAGGACCTAGGCATGTGGAGTTTGAACTGTACTTGGTTCCATGTATTGTACCACCCTGTGTGAACGCAAAAGATGAAGAGGAAACTGTAGAGAAACAGAATAGAGGTTGGTGACAGATGAGTTTGTAGAGGTGAAGATTTTATAAAAATTTTACAACTGGATTGGGCACTACGGGGAAGTGATTCTCTACTTGGTCTATACTCCTTAAAAAAAAATGTTTTCTGTGTGTCTTATCTCTACTGGGACTATCCCAGCCATCAATCCAGTGTCCTGTCCATCCTAAGTTCATAGGGAACCCGGTATCTGTGAGTTTATTTCCTCTACCTGTGATGGACATGCATCTAGAACAGTGAAATGTTACATTAGTAAGTTGCATTTATTCTGTTCTTCCCATTAACCGAATCTGTGTTTTCTATATGGCTTATGATTCCTTACTATATGTCCCTTGGTCCCGTCTATGGGGTATATTTACTAAGGTCCCGATTTTGACCAAGATGCCGTTTTTTCTTCAAAGTGTCATCTCGGTAATTTACTAAGCAAAAATCACGGCAGTGATGAGGGCATTCGTAATATTTTGGAAGTCCTAGGAAAAAATCACGAATCAATACACCATCGGTCAAATACGCCTGCAATTTGCTAGAAATCGGTCATTTACTAAAAAGTGCAAAACACAAACACTGCCGACAATAGCCAAACACTGCCGTGATAAAATACAAATCGTGAAAAAGTGCTAAAAAAAAAAACAGACCTGCTTTTTTATCCCGTGTTTGTATAGGCATGCACGGATCCATGAGATCCGTGCATGTTTTTCAGTGGGAAGGGGTGGGAAATGTTATAAATTTTCAGAAAAAAAATTGCGTTGGGTCCCCCCTCCTAAGGCAAACCAGCCTCGGGCTCTTTGAGCCGATCCTGGTTGCAGAAATATGGGGAAAAAATGGACAGGGGTTCCCCCATATTTAAGCAACCAGCATCGGGCTCTGCGCCTGGTCCTGGTTCCAAAAATACGGGGGACAAAAAGAGTAGGGGTCCCCCGTATTTTTGAAACCAGCACCGGGCTCCACTAGCTGGACAGATAATGCCACAGTACTTTCAGGTCAGCGGTTGACCGAAAGTGACCTCACCGCTGACCTGAAAGTTCCCACCATTGGTTACAATGGAGTGCATAGGCGCTACATTGTAACACTGCCGTGTGCCGCCTGTCATACAGTACAGGAGCACACAGCCGATCAGGAGGGTGCCACAACGTGGCGCTCCCTGATTGGCTGAAGAAACCCACTTAGACATCAGTCAGAGTGGGTTTCTGGCATTCGGGGAAAGGGGGCCCATGTGAAAACATGGGGCCCCTTTCAGTTCGTGGTCGGGTATCCGTTTTTTTATTTTTTCAAGTACGTGGATTACAAAAGGATTACAAGAAGAGGAGCCTTTAACCATGGATTATGTGAGTATAATTTTTTTTACAGGTACACCATGGATTCTACTGGAGAAGAGGACCAACCTGCGTGGGAACATAAGGTAAGTATGTGTATATGGAGGTGTGGATGGATGTATTAAAGTTATACTTTCAAGGTGTGTGTGTGTGTTGTCTTTATTGGGGTATTTTTTTTAGTAGTAGTACTACAGGTACCAGCGGGACCATTTTTCCGCCGCATGCTGGTACTTGTGGTTCTCCAAGTACCAGCTTGCGGGGGAGGCTTGCTGGGCCTTGTAGTACTGCTACTAAAAACAATATCAATCACTTTTCACAAAGGCTATCAGCCCCCCATCCGCAGCCCATTGGATGGGGGGGACAGCCTCGGGCTTCACCCCTGGCCCTTGGGTGGCTGGGGGGGGGACCCCTTGATTGAAGGGGTCCCCACTCCCCCAGGGTACCCCGGCCAGGGGTGACTAGTTGGATATTTGATGCCACGGCCGCAAGGCACTGTATGAAAGTGACCCCCGGCTATGGCATTATCTGTCCAGCTAGTGGAGCCCGGTGCTGGTTTCAAAAATACGGGGGACCCCTACTCTTTTTGTTCCCCGTATTTTTGGAACCAGGACCAGGCGCAGAGCCCGATGCTGGTTGCTTAAATATGGGGGAACCCCTGTCCATTTTTTCCCCATATTTCTGCAACCAGGATCGGCTCAAAGAGCCCGAGGCTGGTTTGGCTTAGGAGGGGGGACCCCACGCAATTTTTTTTTTACATTTAAACATTTTTTTTTTTTTTTTACAAGCTGCACAATGAAGCCCAGCACGGATCTCTCAGATCCGGCCGAGATTCATTGTATTAAAGTCGGCAGTGTTTTACAAGTCACTCACGTAAAACACTGCCAAAAAAACGAATGACATCGACATCGGAAAACCCGAAAATGCAGAATACGGCAGCTTAGTAAATTAGTCGTAATCAATTCAAAAAGTTGCATATTTACACTTTCGATGTCATTCGTGATTGAACTTTGACCTCAAACGGGAAAATACGAATCTTAGTAAATTTACCCCTATGTGTTTAATAATGTGGCTTGTGTTTTCTGTCTAGGGGATCTATATTGACTATGTGTCCTACTACCCCTACAATCTCTGGCAAAATGCCCTTCCTTCCTACAAGTGTAACATATTATTGACAATTAGGGATCTGGGGTTTGGACTGATGGGTTTTTCCTATATGTGCCAGTATACTTACCGTCCTCAACCTCTCCACCTTTTGTTCTCTGCGCCTAACACTATTCTTGTGATGTTCAGTAGCACACTATCTAAGATTACCTACTGTGACCTTTCCAATTTTGCAAAGAAGTCTGCACCCTGACACTCAATGCCTTATTGAGCCCGTCCATTTGCACAGAGACAGCCATCTCCCATTTGCCGAATTAGTGTTTACCAGTGGTCTTATCCTGATGGAGAGTTTTTCTATTTCTGCAAGAGACAAAAACAAAAAAAAAAGTTCAACAAGCTTCTAGGTCATGCAAAGTATTTCATTCAATCCTTCTCATCCCGTACTAAGGGACTGTACGTGGTCCAACAAACATTTCCAAGCTCCTCTTTACTAGGGGCATTACTAGGAATGCATACTTCTTATATGGTAACTGAAAGAAATACCCTGGGGTTACCTTGTCTCTGTCCGCTTTCCCACTGGCAAATACTAATGTGCGGACAGGTTTTTCTCCATTTCTGACGTTACTTTCTTGATTTTTTTGTTTAATTTTTTTTGGGGATTTTACTATATATGTACACGAATGATACCATACTTACCTGTTCCACTGGTCTCAGCCACTTCCCCCACAGGCTACTGCTCTTCTTTTACTGGTTGGATACACCCCTGGGTACATGAGAAATGGCTGAAAACGATCAGGTCACCTTCTTCTAAATAAAACTTCAACATTCATTAGTATATATATAGGTTACAGTCATATTTTTCATATTTTTATTATTTTCTATATTTTGTATGCTGCTTCCACATCTACATAAGGCGGTGTACTTGCATTCTCTTTTTTTTTTTTTTCTACTTATTTATTGTTGCTACAAGTTCAAACAATTCTTATATTTCCATTCTTGTCTTATATGACTTTGGTTAAACATACCACCTGCAATACCTTTGGCTCAAACTCACCAACCCCTCTTGCTGTCACAGGTTAAAACAATTTGTATATCTGACCCTTTGTTTTCGGGATTTTATCAGACATATTCTTATCCTTAAGTTCTGCACTACCTCTGGTTCAAAGCTGCCCACTCTAGGGAATGGTACCCTATCATTGTTGGTCATACATATCCGCTCATTGCATAAACCTTCTGTGTGTGAACCATATTTTTCACACATGATAAACCTTGCTGAGCCTTTTGGCCACAATTCTGCCTGAACCCTGTCTAAACGTCTCTTACTTGAGCAACTGGCTCTCATATTTGTGGGTCTCTTCTAATACCTTTTAAAAAATTCCCACAAACACCAAAATACTCAATATAAGTAGACGGTGGAGGTATACCTGAGCGCCTTCCACTCGCTCGCGCGCACGCTGGCCAGTACTACCATACACTGTTGATAGCGAAGGCAATGTACCCAGCTTAGGGCTCCTATCAGACCTTACACAGTAATTTCTTTCGGTGGAAGTTCTGTTTGGAATATTTTCCTGAGAGAGGCAGTGAAAATTTCCTTTTCGGTTTCTTTCACTGGAATTGTTTGTAGGGTGAAAAACAGAGAAATTAGATAACTATTTTTCACCCTTTCCAGTGAAGCCCACCAGGGAGATTTCCCGAAGTTATCAAAGAAAAACTCCTTTGTCTATACAATCACGTCTGCGTATGCTCTTCCACAGATGATACAATAATATCACGTTGCTCTGTGCAGAACAAACGGACGTGTGATGCAATAGCACTGCCTATAGATACTAGTTATCTATATGCCCTACGATTGTTGTAGACCACTTAGTACCACTTAGTAGACCACCTCAGAGTTGTATGGGATACCACTCAGTCCACTAAGACCACTTTAGTCCACTCTTAATAACGCATGGTTGCGAACCCTACGCCACCGGATCTCTACTAACCCAGTGTGCACACTTTGACCACTTTAGTCCACCTTGTTCACTTAGTTCTTGGGTTCAGTATCCACTCACTCCTGCACTCGCTCACTCAAATGCACTTTATTTTTCTGTACAGAAAACTATCATTCAGACAAGCAGCTTTACTCCCAGAGGCAATACAGTAAATAAGGGTTTTGTACTAAACTTTGGAAGCTGGGCAATCTTGTGTTATTGTAGCGTGGCTACTGTCTCACCTTTAAACTAAACCAGGGGTGGGGAACCTTTTTTCTACTGAGGGACATTTGGATATTTATAAAATCCTTCGGGGGGCATACAAAAATTCTCAACTTAAAAAATTACCCTGCCCCCCAGTAGGTCTGCATCTTAGAGGTACTGTGTGTGCGCGTCGGAGGCGCGCACGCGCCAAAAAAATGGGTGTGGCCAGTTAAAATGGGACGTGATACACATATGCCCCCAATAGTGCGGTGCCAGATCCACAATTGCCCCCACAGTGCCAGGTATACAAATGCCCCCACAGTGTCAGGTATACAAATGCCCCTCACAGTGCCAGGTATACAGATGTCCCCACAGTGCCAGGTATACAGATGCCCCCACAGTGCCAGGTGTACAAATGCCCCTCACAGTGCCAGGTATACAAATGCCCCCACAGTGCCAGGTATACAAATGCCCCCACAGTGCCAGGTATACAGATGCCCCCACAGTGCCAGGTATACAAATGCCCCCACAGTGTCAGGTATACAAATGCCCCTCACAGTGCCAGGTATACAGATGTCCCCACAGTGCCAGGTATACAGATGCCCCCACAGTGCCAGGTGTACAAATGCCCCTCACAGTGCCAGGTATACAAATGCCCCCACAGTGCCAGGTATACAAATGCCCCCACAGTGCCAGGTATACAGATGCCCCCACAGTGCCAGGTATACAGATGTCCCCACAGTGCCAGGTATACAGATGCCCCCACAGTGCCAGGTATACAAATGCCCCTCACAGTGCCAGTTATAGATGCCCCCACAGTGCCAGGTATACAAATGCCCCCCACAGTGCCAGGTATACAAATGCCCCTCACAGTGCCAGGTATACAAATGCCCCTCACAGTGCCTGGTATACAGATATCCCCACAGTGCCAGGTATACAGATGCACCCACAGTGCCAGGTATACAAATGCCCCCCACAGTGCCAGGTATACAGATGACCCCACAGTGCCAGGTATACAAATGCCCCCCACAGTGCCAGGTATACAGATGCCCCCACAGTGCCAGGTATACAGATGCCCCCACAGTGCCAGGTATACAGATGCCCCCACAGTGCCAGGTATACAAATGCCCCCCACAGTGCCAGGTATACAGATGCTCCCACAGTGCCAGGTATACAGATGCCCTCCCCTCCGTGCTGCTTACCGTGGGACATGGAGGAGAGCGCGGCTGTCGGGTGGGAGCGGCGGCGTGTAATACTTCAAACCAGCCGCCGGTTCGAGAGCCAATCAGAGCTCGCGGGCCGGCAGCCGCGGCTCCTGATTGGCTGCCGGTCTGCGAGCTCCGATTGGCTCACGAACCGGCGGCTGGTTTGCAGTACTACACGCCACCGCTCCCACTCGACAGCCGCGCTCTCCTCCCTGTCTCCCTGTTCTGACAGCTGAGACACGCTGCTGCCGGACTGAGCGGCAGCGTGTCTCACTGACACAAGCTGGTGGGCCGGACCAAACGGCCGGTGGTTGCCCCACCCCTGAACTAAACGAACTATTGTGTAATTTGTACTTAGCGACCGTATTCTTATGCAATTTGCGTAAACATGCGACTGTGCTTACGCCGCGTGTGCAGTTCCATACCTTGTCCGAGACACATGTACAAAACCGTACGTCCCCAATAGCACAAATCATACAATTTCTATAAATGTGAGCAATATTAACTATAATTGCTCACTTAACACGCCACACAGTTTCTTTTTCTTTTCTGTATAAACCTTTATAACTAGGCCAGACTGCGTTTGTGCTTTACGCTTACTTCCTTAAATATTTATTTTAGTTTTAACTATATAGCAACAAATATCTCCGGTTTCACACAGATCTATAATGACTCTAGCAATAATCAATCATTTAAATGATATGATTCAGATTGGATAGCCATCTTGCAGAACATACATTGATA
Organism: Pseudophryne corroboree; assembly: GCF_028390025.1. Lineage (NCBI taxonomy): Eukaryota > Metazoa > Chordata > Amphibia > Anura > Myobatrachidae > Pseudophryne > Pseudophryne corroboree. The sequence continues at coordinate 87,143,755 of NC_086446.1, forward strand.
TAAACACCCACATAATTATAATAATATTGTATATATGTATCATTCACTGGTCTCCTCTGAAACTCATTTACCCATTTAGTGCTTCTAATTTGCATATCAAAGCTGTGTGCTTTTGACTGCCTGTTCAAGAGGTTGTTCACTGCTAAGAAAAAGCAGTTACACAGGTTAATTAACATTTCAATGGCTATCTTATAGCAAGCAGAGTTACCTAAATCCTAGAGGTAAAAGAAAAAAAACAAAAAAAACTTTGGTTTTTTTATCTGTGTGTACTTCTTACATCAAGTATTCATCTCACTATTAACTTTCACTAAGCCCCATTGAAACTATTTGTAATTGACTATGGCATGGGTTAAATAAATGCATTGGTAACTCATAAATTGTGTTTCATGTGACCAAGGAAAGCTGATTATTCTTGAGCAGACTGAAAATCAGCCATTTAGAAAAATTACCTTCCCAAAATGGCCGCTGCTCCTCCCCCTTCCACATCCATGAGGGTTACACAAAATGGTGGACAGGATATGTGGTTAGTCCAAAATGGAGGACAGACCATGCAGCTTCCTTTGTCACAAAGAAATCACACACCATGCAAGCACCTGAAGTTATTTTAGGCCTGAGTTAAAAAAAACACTATATCAAGGCTATTGCAGCAACTTTTAAATGTACTTTTAACCCTACTTAACAGATAAGCAATCCAATCTGAATCAAACACAATATGACTTATTTGAACCTTGTTTTGCAACAATAAAAATACATTTTAGCATCTTAAATATTATGAGAAACGCATTGTCCCTTAAATTTCATATCAGCATCTTACTAATAACACAACACAATACACGTGGATGTGATTCGTCAGCATTTTGCGATGCGTCCATCATTAGCTGGTCGATCACAGCCGCGTTTGTAATGTACAGTGCATCATTAATAACGTGATATCCCGTGAGAGCCACCATCTATGAATTCCAAATTGATTTCTCACAAATATTTAAAATGCCAGCTCTAATATATATTGTAAATGCCTGCACCTCTTACTACCATATACGATAAAAGTGCGCTGTACATCGCAAAACACTGTATCCCATAAGAGAAAACAATACACCCACACATTATCTGAGTTCCAAAGCTCATTGATGTATATATTTGTTGTTAAAAGGATATGTATTCAATATATATTACAAAGTACAGTAGACCTATAGTTTCATGAATACAACTCACACAGTAAACAGTTAGAACATAGTTAAAACACAGTTACATATAGTTACAGTTAAATGCCAGCGATACAATTACCAGATCTTTCTCATATAAGTTTGTCCCTCCATATGACTCTCTCTTCCTCTCTTTCCTCTGTAAAATCATGCAAGACCTCCATCTCTGTCTGAGTCCAAAAAGCAAGAAAGTCTGAGCCCACAAGAGACAGGAACTACCTTCCTGTGTGACTAGTTCCTGGGGGAGGGGTCTCTCTCATTCATGATTGAGTCACTATTCTCTTTGTATATGCTGATCAGGTTCAGCCCTGAAGACTGCCAAAGGGGCTGGCTGAGTTCTCTGTCCACTGTATCATTCATTGTTCTAACAAAGTGATTTTAGCTTTTATACATTCAATCATAATTATCCGCTGCAATGTCCTACAACTTAATAACAAGTATCAAATTAATCTACACACCAATCTGCTTGTTTTAAAAGTAAACATGACAGGTGTATCTGGTTCCGTTCAAATAATACACATTCATGACATTAATTCATTAGGTGATTTTAAATCACCATGATGTCTGGCGCTTGATATTATTATAATTATGTACTGTATGAAATAAGTGTCGAATCCATTTCTGTGGCATGTCCGTGTAAATGCGTGTGTTTTGTATGTTCTCTTTATGTAATATTTTTGACTTTGACACCTGATTAAGGTGGAAAGATGACACCACCTTAGGTAGATAACCAGGGCGAGTTCTAAGAACTGCACGGTCATGGTGAAAAATCAAAAAGGGTGAACGACAGGACAAAGCACCTAAGTCCGACACCCTCCTAGCAGAGGCAATAGCCAACATAAAAACAACCTTAAGCGTAAGACATTTAAGGTCCACAGACTCAAGAGATTCAAATGGAGACTCTTGCAGGGCATTCAGAACAACCAACAGATCCCATGGAGCCACAGGAGGGACATAGGGAGGCTGAATCTATAAAACACCCTGAGTGAAAGTATGAACGTCAGGAAGAGACGCAATTTTTCTATGAAACCACACCGACATGGCAGATATATGAACCTGGAGGGAGGCCAATCGAAGGCATAAGTCCAGGCCTTGTTGCAGAAAAGCCAAAAGTCTGGCAGTGCTGAACTTGCATGCATCGTAATTGTTATTAGCACACCAGGTGAAGTAAGAATTCCAGACCCTATAATAAATCCGAGCTGAAGCCGGTTTACGGGCTTTCAACAAAGTTTGAATGACTGCCTCAGAGAATACTTTGGCCCTCAGGAGTGAAGCTTCAAAAGCCACGCTGTCAAAGCCAGTCTGGCCAGGTCTGGTTAGACACAAGGGCCTTGAACGAGGAGGTCTGGGCATTTAGGAAGTAGAAGAGGATGCTCGATCGAGAGACCCTGCAGGTCTGAGAACCAATGCCATCTGGGCCACGCTGCAGCGACTAGAAATAGTATTCCTCCTTGCTTGAACTTCCGTATTACCCTGGGCAGGAGTGACACTGGAGGGAACACGTATGGCAGCCAAAAGTTCCATGGAATTGCTAGTGCATCCACGAATGCTGCTTGAGGATCCCTTGTCCTCGCTCCGAAGACCGGAACCTTGTGATTGTGTCGAGATGCCATCAGGTCTACATCTGGTAGGCCCCACTTGTCCACTAGGAGTTGAAAGACTTCCAGATGAAGACTCCACTCTCCGGCGTGTACGTCCTGACGACTGAGCAAGTCCGCTTCCCAGTTGACTCCCGGAATGAACACTGCCAATATGGCTGGCAGATGGCGTTCCGCCCATCGAAGGATTTTTTACACTTCCATCATTGCCATGCGGCTTCGAGTGCCGCCTTGATGATTTATTTGTGGCGTTGTCTGACTGTACTTGAACAGGCCTGTCCTTTACCAGAGACAGGGCAAGTTTCAGCGCATTGAACACTGCCCGTAATTCCAGAATAATTATTGGGAGGAGCGATTCCTCCCTGAAGAGTGTGTTGCTCCAACACCGCGCCCCAAACCCGCAGACTGGCATCCGTCGTTAGGAGGACCCAGTTGGAGATCCAGTTGTTGGTCTTGTAGCCACCAGCTCAGTGACAGGCGAACCTCCGGAGTCAAGGAGATCATGTTAGATCTGATATGGTGAGGCAGGCCATCGCACTTGGAAAGGATTAACTTCTGCAAAGGGCGGGAATGAAATTAAGCGTACTCTACCATGCCGAAAGCCGACACCATGAGGTCTAGTACTTGCATCGCTGAGTGTATCGACACTCTTGAGCGAGAGAGGAAGCATCTGATTTTGTCCTGAAGTTTCAGGACCTTCTCTGGAGACAAGAACAAACATTGGTTGTTTGTGTCCAGTAGTACCCCGAGGTTCACCATGCTCTGAACAGGGATCATCAAGGATTTCTTCCAATTGATGAGCCACCCGTGGGTTTGTAGGAACTGGACCGTCAGTTCCAGAATACAGATAACCTCTGGGGAGTTCGCCAGGATCAGCAAATCATCCAGATACGGTAGGGTCCTGACACCTTGATGACGTAGAATGGCCGTCATAACTGCCATGACAATGGTGAAGATCCGAGTAGCTGTGGTCAGTCCAAAAGGCAAGGCTTGGAATTAATAATGTAGGTTGCCAATAGTAAACCGCAGATACTGCTGATGAGACATGGCAACAGGTATATGTAGGTAAGTATCCTGTATGTCCAGGGATACCATATAATCCTTGGGCTCCAAAGCCAGAACAATAGAGCGAAGCATTTCCATACGGAATTTGGATACCTTCACAAACTTGTTCAAAGATTTGAGGTTGAGAATAGGCCAGGAGGATCCATTCGGCTTCGGTACTAGGAACAGCGTTGAATAGTACCCCCTGCCTCTCTGAGACAGAGGCATCGGCACTATCACTCCTGTGTCCTGGAGGGATTGCACAACCAAATGTAGAGTTTGTGCTTTTAAAGGATCCGAAGGGATAACCGTCGAGCAAAACTGGCGAGGGGGACGTTTCTTGAAAGAGAAGGTGTATCCGTGAGAGATGACTTGCCGCACTCAGGCATCTGAAGTGGTCTGCAACCATACCTGGGTGAACTGTAGAAGTCGGCCTCCCACCCTGGGGTCCCCCAGGGGCAGGCCCGCCCCGTCATGCAGCAGGCTTGTCTGATTTGGAAACAGGCTGACGGACGTCCCAAGAACGTTTAGGTTTGGGCTTAAAGGTTTTGGAAGCATGAGCTTGTCTTGGGTATGCCTGACGCTTTGCTTTACCTGGAGGTCGAAAGGAATGAAAGGTGGTACTCTTAGCCTTTGGAGCCAAAGGATTAGTACTTGGGAAACACACAGTCTTGGCAGACGCCAAGTCAGTCACAATCTTGTTCAGATCTTCCCCAAATAGTATATCTCCCTTAAAAGGGACCACCCCCAAGGTCATCTTAGAGTCCGGGTCCACTGACCAGGACCGTAACCACAGAATCCGGCGAGCCAGGATGGACGCAGTAGACGCTTTGGCCGCCATAACACCTGCATCAGAGGCCGCCTTCTGAATGTAATGGGAGGCTGTGGTAATATGTGATAGACATTGTCTGAAAAATTCAGAGGTAGCTCTGCCTCAACTGCTTGAACCCAGGCTTCAATACCTTTTGCAGCCCAAGAAGCTGCCATAGTGGGTCTATGTACAGCACTTGCAACAGTGTAAATGGACTTCAAGCAAACCTCCACACGCTTATCCGTCGGTTCCTTCAGAGAGGTGACGGTGGTGACAGGCAGAGTAGATGACACCAAAAGATGGGCTGCATGCGAGTCCACTGGTGGCGGGGTTTCCCACTTGTTACTTAACTCTGCAGAGATAGGATAACGAGCCAGCATCTTTTTAGACAGGGGAAAATTTATTTCCTGGAGACTCCCAGGATTCCTGACGTATGTCAATTAAATGGTCAGAATGTGGTAAGACTAATTTAGTAACCTTCTGACGTTTGTACTTATCAGGTTTCTTAGACGTATCAGGAGGGTGAATCTCATCATCAATCTGAAGAATCAGCTTGATAGCCTCCACTAGGTCAGGAACATCAACCTGTGTTGCAGATTCCTCATCAGAAGCAGTGTATGATGGGTCGGTATATTCCTCATCCTCATCGGATGAAGTATCCGAAACATGAGTGGATTGTGAGGAAGAAAAGGCCTACTTAGATGACCCTTTGGTCCCAGTAGGGTGAGGTTAGGCTTTTGTTTAACCAAGGACTGATTTTATTGCTGTAACTGAGTTGACATGGCGGATTAAGTACTGGGACAATATGTGGCTGCAATGGCACAGGAGGTCCCACGGGGGGTGTAAGTCGTGTTAAAAGCGTAGTCAGCATATTTGAAAAAGTAGCCCTAGGTGGGTCTTGGTGTGCCACCGGTGCTGCAGACTGACTGGGGGGTGTAGAGCACCCAGTACCTGAACCCTCAGCTGAAATATTTTCCTCAGGTAAATCCGTGGCATCAGCACTGCGTGAGGCAGGAACGTCCGCGGATTTCCCGCCCTGTGCAGCAGACATTATTGGTAATGTAGCCTTAGGGCGTAACAGTACAATATAGCCAGACAAACACAATACCTGACAAAAAAAACCCTGTTATGTGACCGCAAATGCAGAGCACAGAGGATTTAAGTGGTATGAGGTGACTGAAACACACAGAGAAAATAGGATTTTAATACCTACCGGTAAATCCTTTTCTCTTAGTCCGTAGAGGATGCTGGGGACACTTCAAGAACCGGGGTATAGACGGGATCCGCAGGAGACATGGGCACTTTAAGACTTTGAAGGGGTGTGAACTGGCTCCTCCCTCTATGCCCCTCCTCCAGACTCCAGTTATAGGAACTGTGCCCAGGGAGACGGACATTTCAAGGAAAGGATTTATTGTTAAACTAAGGTGGGATACATACCAGCTCACACCACAAACACGCCGTACAACATGGCATTTAACAGAAATCCAGTCAACGGCATGAACAATGTCAGCAACAGGCTGACTACAACAGAAACACAACCTGTGTGTAACATAACTAAAACTTAATAAGTAAGAACTGCAGATAGAGTCCGCACTGGGACGGGCGCCCAGCATCCTCTACGGACTAAGAGAAAAGGATTTACCGGTAGGTATTAAAATCCTATTTTCTCATACGTCCTAGAGGATGCTGGGGACACTTCAAGAACCATGGGGTTTATACCAAAGCTCTAGAACGGGCGGGAGAGTGCGGATGACTCTGCAGCACCGATTGACCAAACATGAAGTCCTCATCAGCCAGGGTATCAAACTTGTAGAACTTCGCAAAGGTGTTTGAACCCGACCAAGTAGCTGCTTGGCAGAGTTGTAATGCCGAGACTCTGCGGGCAGCCGCCCAGGAGGAGCCCACTTTCCTGGTAGAGTGGGCCTTTACCGATTTGAATGAGCGTGCTGAATCCTATTACAGATCCAGCGCGCAATAGTCTGCTTTGAAGCAGGCGTTCCAATCTTGTTGGCAGCATACAGGATAAACAGCTTCCGTTTTCCTAAGTTGAGCCGTTCTGGCGACATAAATCTTCAAGGCCCTGACAACATCGAGAGATTTTGACTCCGCGAAGGCGTCAGTAGCCACTGGTACCAAAATAAGCTGGTTCATGTGGAACGATGAAACCACCTTCGGCAGAAATTGTTGACGAGTCCTCAACTCTGCTCTATCTTCATGGAAGATTAAATAAGGACTCTTGCGAGACAAAGCTGCTAACTCAGACACCCGCCTTGCGGATGCCAAGGCCAATAGCATGACCACTTTCCACGTGAGAAATTTCAACTCAACCTTCTGTAAAGGTTCAAACCAATGTGATTGAAGAAAATGCAACACCACGTTAAGATCCCATGGTGCCACTGGGGGCACAAAGGGAGGTTGGATGTGCAAAACCTCTTTCACGAAAGTACGAACTTCCGGAAAGGAGGCCAATTGTTTTTGAAAGAAAACCAATAAGGCCGAAATTTGTACTTTAATCGAGCCTAACTTTAGGCCCGCATCCACACCTGCTTGCAGGAAATGGAGAAAACGCCCTAGCTGAAATTCTTCCATAGGAGCCTTCTTGGATTCACACCAAGACACATATTTTCTCCAAATACGGTGATAATGTTTAGACGTCACTCCTTTCCTAGCCTGAAGAAGTGTGGGAATAACTTCATTGGGAATGCCCTTTCGGGCTAGGTACGGCGCTTAACCGGCAAGTCGTCAAACGTAGCCGCGGTAAGTCGTGGTACACGCACAGCCCCTGTTGTAACAGATCCTCTCGAAGAGGAAGAGGCCAGGGATCTTTTATGAATAATTCCTGAAGATCTGCATACCAAGCCCTCTTTGGCCAGTCTGGAGCAATGAAGATCACTTGAACCTTTGTTCTTCTTATGATCTTTAGCACCTTCGGAATGAGTGGAAGCAGAGGAAACGCGTACACCGACTGAAACACCCATGGTGTTACCAGCGCGTCCACCGCTATTGCTTGAGGGTCCCTCGACCTGGAACAAGATCTCTGAAGTTTCTTGTTGATGCGAGATGCCATCATGTCTATTTGAGGAATTCCCCAAAGACTTGTCACTTCTGCGAAGACCTCTTGATGAAGAATCCTGGAATGAAGACTGCAGACAGAGCGCTTGTATGTCTTTCCGCCCAGCGGAGAACTTTTGTGGCCTCTGCCATTGCCGCCCTGCTCTTTGTTCCGTCCTGGTGGTTTATGTGCGCCACTGCTGTTATATTGCCCAACTGTATCAGAACGGGCAGATTGCGAAGATGTTCCGCTTGAAGAAGGCCATTGTAAATGGCTCTTAACTCCAGAACGTATGTGTAGACAAACTTCCTGGTTTGACCATTTTCCTTGGAAGGTTTCCCTGTGTGACTGCTCCCCAGCCTTGGAGACTCGCATCCGTGGTTACTAGGATCCAGTCCTGGATCCCGAACCTGCATCCCTGTAGGAGGTGAGAGCTGTGCAGCCACCACAGGAGTGATATTCTGGTCTTGGAGGATAGGACTATTTTCCGGTGCATGTGCAGTGTGCAGATGGGATCCGGACCACTTGTCCAGTAGGTCCCACTGAAACACTCTGGCATGGAACCTGCCAAACTGAATGGCCTCGTAGGCCGCCACCATCTTCCCCAGCAACTGAGTGCATTGATGAATTGATACTCTCGCTGGTTTGAGAATTTGTTTTACCAAACTCTGAATTTCCAGAGACTTCTCTTCTGGAAGAAAAACTCTCTGTAATTCTGTGTCCAGAACCATTCCCAAAAACAACAGCCGCTTTGTCGGATTCAACTGTAATTTCGGCAGGTTTAGGAGCCAACCATGTTGTTGCAGCACTGTCAGGGAGAGCGCAATGTCCTGCTCCAGCTTGTCTTTGGATCTCTCCTTTATCAGAAGATCGTCTAGGTACGGGATAATCGCGACTCCTTGCCTGCGAAGGAGGACCATCATTTCCGCCATTACCTTGGTGAAAATCCTCGGAGCCGTGGACAGACCAAACGGCAACGTCTGAAATTGGTAATGACAATCCTGAGTAGCAAACCTCAGGTAAGTCTGATGCGGAGGATATATGGGGATGTGTAAGTAGGCATCCTTTATGTCGACCGACACCATGAAATCCCCTTCCTCGAGACTGGATATTACTGCTCGGACAGATTCCATCTTGAATTTGAATTTTTTCAGGTAAAGATTGAGGGACTTTAGGTTCAGAATTGGTCTGACCGAGCCTTCTGGCTTCGGGACCACAAACAGGCTTGAATAAAAGCCTTCTCCCTGTTGTGTCGGGGGAACCCTGACAATAACTTGATGTAGACACAACTTTTGTATTACATCGCATACTACCTCCCTGTTCGGAAGAGAAGCTGGTAAGGCTGATTTGAAAAAACGTCGAGGGGGAACGTCTTGAAGCTCCAGTTTGTACCCCTGGGACACTATTTCTAAAATCATCGGGTCTAGGGCCGAACAAGCCCAGAATTGACTGAAGAGCCCCAGCGTCATGCAGTGGATTTGGCAGAAGCCGGGGAGGACTTCTGCTCCTGAGAACCTGCCACTGTCGGAGATCTTTTACCTTTCCCTCTTCCTCTTAGCAAGGAAGGAATAACCTCGGCCTTTTTTGTATTTATTCGGCCAAAAGGACTGCATCTGCAAGTGGTGCGCTTTCTTTTGTTGTGGAGGAGCATAAAGCAAAAATTACGACTTACCCGCGGTAGCCGTAGATACCAGTTCAGCGAGACCTTCACCAAATAATACACCACCTTTATACGGTAGAGACTCCATAGCTTTCTTAGAGTCAGCATCAGCATTCCTTTGATGAATCCACAATTCCCTCCTAGCTGAGACTGCCATGGCATTGGCCCTTGATCCCAAGAGGCCAATATCTCTCGCCGCTTCCTTTAGGTGGGCTGCAGCGTCCCTGATATAACCCAGCGTTAAAAGGATGGTATCCCTGTCCAGGGTATCTATATCAGATGACAAGTTATCTGCCCATTTTTCGATAGTACTACTCACCCACGCAGATGCAATAGCTGGTCTGAGTAGTGTACCTGTGGTGACATAAATGGATTTCAGCGTATTTTCCTGCCTACGATCCTCAGGATTCTTAAGGGCTGCCGTGTCAGGAGACGGTAAAGCCACCTTTTTCGACAAACCCGACATCGCCTTGTCCACAAAGGGAGGTGACTCCCACTTTTCTCTATCCCCACAGGGGAACAAATACGCCATTTGAATCCTTTTGGGAATCAGGAACTTTCTGTCAGGATTTTCCATTTTTTTTAAAAAGGGCATTCAGTTCATGAGAGGGAGTAAACGTTACCTCAGGTTTCTTTCCCTTATCCATACAGACCCTAGTATCAGGAACAGCAGGGTCCTCAGTGATGTGTAAGACGTCTTTTATTGCCACAATCATGTACTGAATGCTCTTTGCCAATTTTAGGCCTAATCTGGTATCACTATAGTCGACACTGGAGTCAGAGTCCATGTCGGTATTTGTGTCTGCTAACTGCGCAAACGAACGTTTATGTGACCCCGAGGGGGTCTGTACCTGTGATAACACATCCTCCACGGATTGTTTCCATACCTGGTTCTGAGACTCAGACTTATCTAATCTCTTATTAATAAGAGCCATATTAGCATTCAAAGCATTTAACACATTTACCCAGTCAGAAGTCAGCGGTGCCGACAGGGTTACTCCCACAGCCGTTTCTGCCCCCAACACAGTCTCCTCCTGGGAAGAGCACTCCGCCTCAGACATGCCGACACACCTGTACTGACACCCACAGACACACTGGGCCAAAAGGGGGACAGACCCACAGTAAAGCCTGTCAGAGAAACAAAGAGGGAGTTTGCCAGCTCACAACCCAGCGCCTGTCCCAGTTCTGAAACGCTATAAATATAATGCCTCAGACCCTGCAGCGCTTTATAATTACTTAATATTGCACCAAATATGCTGTGCTCCCCCTGTTTTGCACCCTGTTACTTGTTATATCAGTGGTGAGGAAGGACCAGCGTCTCTGCAGCTCTGGAGAGAAAATGACACTGATGTGAGCTGTGAGGGCTAATCCCCGCCCCCTACATGGCATGCTTCAGCCCGCTCTTTTTTAAATAAATAATGCAGGCGGGGGTATGAATTTAGTGCCCAGGCACTTCAATTTCAGTCTGCCAACCTAAAAAGAGGTTTATAATGCTGCCCAGGGCGCCCCCCCCCCTCCCGCGCCCTGCAGTGCCGCTGTGTATGGGAGCATGGCGCGCAGCGCGATCGCTGTGCAGTACCTCAGAAGCCATCACTGAAGTCTTCTTTTCTTCTACTCATCTGTCTTCTGGCTCTGCAAGGGGGGTGACGGTGGGCTCTGGGAGTGAACCCCTAGCCGTACCTAGTGTTCCAAACTCTCAGGAGCTAATGGTGTCCTGTAGCCAAGAGCCTTTAAACTCCCTAGAAATAGGTCTGACTTCTCTCCCCTAAGTCCCATGATGCAGGGAAACCGTTGCCAGCAGCCTCCCTGAAAATAAAAAACCTAACATAAAGTATTTTCCGAGAAACTCAGTAGAGCTCCTCAGTTGTGCATCCAGTCTGCCTGGGCACAGATTCTAAACTGGAGTCTGGAGTAGGGGCATAGAGGGAGGAGCCAGTTCACACCCCTTCAAAGTCTTAAAGTGCCCATGTCTCCTGCGGATCCAGTCTATACCCCATGGTTCTTGAAGTGTCCCCAGCATCCTCTAAGACGTATGAGAAAAATACAAAGCAGTATATCCTGTGGAACACTATATGGTAAATGAGACCCTGATGCACTTAGTCCCCTAGGGTACAGAATATAGTGATAGCAATATGTGTGAGATAATAGGATTTTAATACCTACCGGTAAATCCTTTTCTCTTAGTCCATAGAGGATGCTGGGGACTCCGTAAGGACCATGGGGTATAGACGGGATCCGCAGGAGACATGGGCACACTAAAAGACTTTGACTGGGTGTGAACTGGCTCCTCCCTCTATGCCCCTCCTCCAGACCTCAGTTAGAAAACTGTGCCCAGGGAGACGGACATTTCGAGGAAAGAATTTATTGTTGAAACACGGTGGGTGTCACACCAGCTCACACCACGAACATACCGTAGAACGTGGCATTCAATAGAATACCAGCCAACGGCACGAACAATGGCCCTCATTCCGAGTTGTTCACTCGCAAGCTGCTTTTAGCAGCTTTGCACACGCTAAGCCGCCGCCTACTGGGAGTGAATCTTAGCTTATCAAAATTGCGAACGAAAGATTAGCAAAATTGCGAATAGACACTTCTTAGCAGTTTCTGAGTGGCTCCACACTTACTCGGCAACTGCGATCAGTTCAGTCAGTTTCGTTCCTGGTTTGACGTCACAAACACACCCAGCGTTCGCCCAGACACTCCTCCGTTTCTCCAGCCACTCCCGCGTTTTTCCCAGAAACGGTAGCGTTTTTTCGCACACACCCATAAAACGGCCAGTTTCCGCCCAGAAACACCCACTTCCTGTCAATCACATTACGATCACCAGAACGAAGAAAAAAACTCGTAATGCCGTGAGTAAAATACCTAACTGCATAGCAAATTTACTTGGCGCAGTCGCACTGCGGACATTGCGCATGCGCATTAGCGACTGATCGCTCCGTTGCGACAAAAAAATAACGAGCGAACAACTCGGAATGACCACCAATACACAGCCACATGCTGAGAGAATATGTAACACAACCAGTGTGTCAACACAACCAATAATAAGACACCGCATGCCAAGGCATGCACAACGTCAGCAACAGCCTGACAGAAAAGAAACACCACAAGAGTGTAACCATAACCAATACCTGCAGAGACAGTACGCACTGGGACGGGCGCCCAGCATCCTCTACGGACTAAGAGAAAAGGATTTACCGGTAGGTATTAAAATCCTATTTTCTCATACGTCCTAGAGGATGCTGGGGACTCCGTAAGGACCATGGGGTTTATACCAAAGCTCCAGACCGGGTGGGAGAGTGCGGATGACTCTGCAGCACCGAATGAGCAAACATGAGGTCCTCATCAGCCCGGGTATCAAACTTGTATAGCTTAGCCAAAGTGTTTGAACCCGACCAAGTATCCGCTCGGCAACGTTGAACCGGCGAGACTCCTCGGGCATCCGCCCAAGAAGAGCCCATCTACCTAGTAGAAAGGGTCTCCACCGACTTCAGTAATGGCAATCCAGCCATAGAACGAGCACGCCGAATTGTATCACAGATCTAGCGTGTAACGGACTGCACAGACGCAGGCGCCCCAATCACGCTGGGGCATACCGGACAAACAGAGCCTCTGTTTCTCCAATCTGAGCCAAATTGGCGACATAAATATTCAAAGCCCTGACTACATCGAGAGACCTTGAATCAGCCAATGCTTAAGCAACCACAGGCATCAATAGGCAGGTTTCTGCGAAACACCGAAACCATTAGCAGAACTATTATCAGAGTTCTCAATTCCGCTCTATCCACCTGGAAGATCAAACAGGGCTCTTGTGAGGCCCAGCCGCTACTTCCGACATCCGCCCTGCGGACGCCAAAGCCAAAAGCATGACCACTCTCCAAGAGAGAATTTTTTCTTTTTTAACACAACCTTTCATAAAGGTTCCAAACATTTTGACACAAGAAAACGCAACACCACGTCAAGGTCCCACGGTGCCAATGGGGGCACAAATGGAGGTTGGGTGTGCAGTACTCCTTCCACGAATGACCGAACTTCTGGAAAGGTTGCCAATTCTTTCTTGAAAGAAAATTTATAAGGCCAAAACCGCACTGAAATGGAGCCTAACTTTAGGCCTGCACCCACACCGGCCTGCAACGAATGGAGAAGAACGACCCGGCTGAAATCTTCCGTAGTAGCCTTCTTGGATTCACACCAAGACACACATTATCTCCAAACACGGTGGTAAGGCTTTGCCGTTACTTCTTTTCTAGCCCGAAGAAGTGTGGAAACTACTTCACTGGGAATATCCTTTCTGGGTAGGATATGGCGTTCAACCGCCACGCCGTCAAGCGCAGCCACGGTAAGTTTTGAGACACGCCCGGATCTAGTTGTAACAGTTCTCACATAGAGGAAGAGGCCAGGGATCTTCTATGAGTAAATCCTGAAGAACTGGATACCAAGCCCTCCTCGTTTAGACCGGAACAATGAGGATCACCTGAACCTTTGTTCTTCTTACGTTTATCACCTTCAGAAGAGTGAAAACGGAGGGGACACATAGACCAACTGAAAACACCCAAGGTGTCCCGAGGACATCCACTGCTATAGCTTGAGTGTCTTCAGACCTGGAACAATATCACTGAGATCTCTCGTTGAGGCGAGACGCCAACATGTCCAATTGAGGCACTCCTCAAAGACTTGTCGCTTCAGTGAAAACTTCTCGATGACGACCGTATTTCTCCCAGATGGAAATCGTGTCTGCAGAGGAATCTAAGTCTCCGTCGTTCACATCCGGAATGAAGACTGCTAATATAGCGTTTACCAGTCTTTCCACCCAGCGGAAAACTTTTTTCGGCATCTGCCATTGCCGCTTTGCTCCTTGTTCTGCCCTAGCGGCTTACTTACACCACTGCTGCCAAGTCATCCGACAGAATCAACACGGGCAGATCACGAAGCATATGTTCATTGAAAATAGCTCTTAATTCAAGAATTTATTGCAGACAAGCTTCCCAGCTTGACCTTTTCCTCTGGAAATACTTCCCTTGCACGGACTGCTCCCCAGTCTCGGAGATCTTGCATGCATGAACACCAGGATCTCATCCTGTATTCCGAACCTTCGTCCCTCTAGGAGGTGAGAACTGAGTCAACACCACAGGAGGGAAAACCTGGCCATTAGGATTATAATCCGGCTCATGCGCAGGTGAGACCCGGCCCACATTTCCAACTGGCCACGTGAAAACCAGTATGGCATTTGACCTGCTCATCGAAAAGGCCTCTTAGGCCGCTCCGATCTTCATCATCAATGGAACATATTGATGGATTGTCACTGCAAATCTGATCCGACTCCGGATCCTCAGATCTCTTTCCACAGGAACACACAGAACTTCAACCGTTACGTATCTACTCTGATACCCACCTCCGACGCCTGCGTCGTTGGGAACAACAGCCTTCCCCTGTGTTGAAGAACAGTCAGAGAGAAAACAACGATCTGCACCACTTGTGTCTTGACCTCGCCTTAATCAGGAGAGTGTCCCAGTACAGAACAACAATGGCTCTTACTATTGAAAGAATACCATCCCACTGCCATCACTCCGGTGAAATGGCAAAGACAATCCTGGATATCCACCCAGGTAATCTGAATGCGGAGAACAACGCATTTAAACCTCTATTTTATTTTTTATTTTTATTTTTTAAACAGGGACGGCAGGACAATGCCCTGAACCTGACGCACCTCTGGTATGGCGTCGCGTACTACCTCCCCTTCCATAGGGCAAACTGTAAGATCTATTAGAAAAATCAGTGAGGGGAAACATCTGTAACGCCAGAATGTCCCCCTTTGGATTCTATCATTAACTCACAGGTCTTAGTCTATTCTCGGACTGACTGAAAAGTAGTAGACGAGTCCCCACCGGAGTGTGCTCCAGCCAGATAGACTCAGCTACATGTGGTGGATGTGGCAGAAACAGAAACCGACAACCGCTTCTGCGAACCTCACAAGGCTGCAGAACTCTAACCTTTTCACCTTCCACTGTCTGCACAGAAAAGGAAAAAAGAACGGTATCGAACCGGTTAAAACGACTGCATCCCACAAAAGAATGCGTCACCAACCGTTATGAAGGAGACTAACTCACAAAGTTAGATTTACCAGCAGTATCCGCCGAGATTGACTGAACTGAGGCATCCCCAAATAGCGGTACACCGTCCCAGGGAAAAACTCCAGTATCTCTTGGAGTCAGCCTCAGCATTCCCCAGGCCACACCTCCTGCATATATGCACGGCAGCCTGCCGCAATGTTATAGAGAAGAATCAACATAAGGAACATCCCCTCTCTCTTTAGAGTAATTCTAACGGATGCCTTTCCGAATATAAACACTCCCTCATGTGCATGTAATGCAAATAAGCCCAAAGCATAGAAATAAAATATCACTTAGCTTCCTGTATATGATCCTTTGTGACAGGGCCCCGTGTCGACCAGAAGTTGCCTTTCACAGTATTCTATCCGCGGCGGGAAAAGAATAAACATTCGGACTCCTTGTGAGGATCTGAGACCAACTCGTCACAGCCGACCTAGAGCTTTATCAACAGAGCGACCAGCACATGAGAAGGAATACTATTACTTCAGCATTCATTATAAATCATAATATGAATACACATAATGTAATACCCAATTACACACATATCCTAAATATATATATATATATATATATATATATATATATATATATAACATACATATAAACGGATTGTCCGGAACCTTCGGGTCCCTAGTGACATTAATGTGTTCTGAATGAGTATGACCATGTACTGAATGCCCCAATTGTGGATCTAACAGGAAACATTATGGTCGACAGAAAACCCAGTATTCGTCGACAGCAGGGAGTAGTAACCAGGCAAAATAACATTCTTGCGACCCCGAGGGGTCCGAGGGAAGTATACATATATATAATTTTAATAACACTCCCCCACACATACTACCATGTCTGTGCTCGAGCTACAGGGCTATGGAACCGTACCATACATATACATATAAATATATATACAGGTATAAGGCAATTACAGCATGTTAATTTACACCCAGTAATAACAGTTGGTGCCGACAGGGTCACCCACATACTACTGTGTCTCCCATACAGTGTTTACTTTTGACAAGCATAGCACTACCGACCTGTTGACTCAGCATCTACTGAATCAAGTACCAACAGGCGTCGGCAATGCCGACAGTGAACCCCATAGGTGTTTGTGACAGAACACTCACGCATGTAGACACAAGTGAACTATAGTGGGCATATCTGACAGGGAGCACACAGAGAATATGCACAACAATGATTACATGGCCATTTCTAGAAGCAAATAGTGTTATATATCCCTCAACATAACACTAAAAGACTGTGCCCCCCCTTGTTAGCTTTTTGGCGGGTACAGTGAGAAAATGGCGCTGAACACTGTGTGTGAGGGCTAAGTCCCGCCTCTCATTGGCGCGCTTCAGCCCCGTTCTAAAATCGTTCTATATGCAGGCAAGGGACCGTATATAGTGTATACACACTATATACCACCTTAAACAATATACATATTGCTGTCCAGGGCGCCCCCCCCTGCACCCAAGTAAAACCGTTGGTGTGTGGGAGCAATGGCGCGCAGCGCGACCGCTGCTGTGTACTGGCTAGGGTATCGTACGCGGTGCCCGGGGCCAGACTATGCTCTTTTGCCAGTCTAAAACTAGACCTCAGTAACTGCTGCCCAGGGCGCTCCCCCCCAAGCGCCCTGCACAGTGGCGTAACTTCATCCCAGTTGCCCGGAGGCAAGATACATTTTGTGCCCCCCCCCCCCTCCCATCCCTTAAAAAAATTATTAGTATTTTAACTGACTCCTTAATACCCGCAACTACATCACTGACCCCTCTATATCCTACACTAAACTACTGACCCATTTATACCCTACACTACACTACAGACCCCTCTATACCCTACACTGCATTACTCACCACATTGTAGGTAAAAGCACACACACACTGGCACAGATAGGAAACACACACACACACACACACACACACACACACACACACACACACACACACACATACTGGCACAGATAGAAAAAACTACACACACATTGTCACGGATAGAAAAATAATAAAGCACAAAGACTGCCACAGGAACATAATAGAGCACACTGGCCCTCATTCCGAGTTGATCGCTCGCTACGGATTTTTGCAGCGCAGCGATTATATCAGAACGGGGCTAATTTGCGCATGCGTAGGCACCACAATGTGCACGCGCGCCGTACGGGTACAATGAACATCGTGGTTTAGCACAGGTTCTAGTGACGCTTTCAGTCGCACTGGCGAACGCAAGGAGATTGACAGGAAGTGTGAGTTTCTGGGTGGCAACTGACCGTTTTCTGGGAGTGTTTGGAAAAACGCAGGCGTGGCCGGGTCATTACCATCTCACTCGTCGCAGCAATCATCGCACAGGATAAGTAACTACAGGGCTGGTCTAGATCTGCACAAAATGTGTTTGCAGGCGCTCTGCTGCACAGGCGTTCGCATTCCTGCTATGCTAAAATACACTCTCCCGTGGGCGGCGACTATGCGTTTGCACGGCTGCTAAAAACTGCTAGCGAGTGATCAACTCGGAATGAGGGCCATTGGCCGCCACAGAAAAATAATACAGCACTTAGGCCACCACAATGAAAATAATAAAAACCATTGGCTTCACGTAAAAAATAACCAACACATTGGCGCTGATAGGAAAAAAAAACACATCAGCACCGAAAAATCAAATCTTACAATCTTCAATGAGTATCTAAGCCTCACTAAGCCTGTACTCACAATCACAGCAGAGACTTCAGTCAGTTCTCCAGTCCTCACTGTACCCAGGGCAGAGCTCAGAGGCTTCAGGTGTATCACGTGCCCCGCCGAACGCCAAGATGCACTGCCTGCTGCTGCGGGTACCGGGGTCAGGGACTGTCAGACAGTGCCGTCTGCCTAGGGTCTGGGTCAGTGGCTCAGACAGGTAGACCGCAGGCTGCTATGTTTGAGGCCAGCCGGCGGGGCAGGCGGGTGTAGTATCACGCACACCCCGCCTAACACTGAAATGCGCTGCCTCTGCTCGTCTCTTTCCCGCGGGCCGCAGCTGATCACAGATGCCATGGGAAAGTGTGAGGAAACACCAGCAGTCCTGCCACTTTGCAGTTTGTAATGTTAGCGGGCAGCAAGATCGGGCGGCCGCTGGCATCAGCAGAGTGACTGTCCTGCTTGCCCCTCCCCCCTTGCACAGTGTGCGGCGGCCAGTACTTACACCGCTGGAGCCGCTGCTCTTTAAACTAGATGTGCACACATCTGACTGAGTCGGGATACAATGAAGGAGCCATGTGCCCCCTTCAGGGCTGGAGCCCGGCGGCAACCGACTCCGTTGCCTCCGGGAGTATCGCCCCTGGCCCTGCACCCTGTGAGTGCCGTTGGTGTGTGGGAGCATGGAGCGCAGCGCTACCGCTGCGCTTACCTCCGTTACTGAAGTCTTCTGCCATCTGACGCCTTCAGTTCTTCTCATACTCACCCGGCTTCTTTCTTCTGTGAGGGGGGGAAACGGCGCGACTCCGGGAACAAGCAGCTAGGCGAACTAAGTGATCGAACCCTCTGGAGATAATGGTGTCCAGTAGCCTAAGAAGCAGAGCCCTTGAACTAAGAAGAAGTAGGTCTGACTTCTCTCCCCTCAGTCCCACGATGCAGGGAGCCTGCAGCCAGCAGGTCTCCCTGAAAATAAAAAACCTAACAATAAAGTCTTTAGAGAAACTCAGTAGAGCTCCCCTAGTGTGTGTCCAGTCACTCCTGGGCACAAAATCTAACTGAGGTCTGGAGGAGGGGCATAGAGGGAGGAGCCAGTTCACACCCAGTCAAAGTCTTTTAGTGTGCCCATGTCTCCTGCGGATCCTGTCTATACCCCATGGTCCTTACGGAGTCCCCAGCATCCTCTAGGACGTATGAGAGAAACACAGAATGGAAACCACAGAGCAGCTATAGGCACACACAGTCACATGTACAATGCAGAAATTATCACATATAACAATAAAACTGCACTGGACTGGTAATACTACATATAAATATATGTATAAATACAGATATTACAATGAACAGTAAACACGATGTATATCACAGAATACTTGTACTAAATATTCATATAGTTATGCACTTCTTAACTAACGCTGTCTAAACGACATGTAGAATACTTAAGTGTCCTGTAAATGCACAGCGCTGATGAGGCAGGCGGCTTTACAGAGGAGACAGTGCCCAGCAGTCCCAGGATCAGCGCTGTGTGAAATGGCATCCTAACGCTGACAGGGAGTGAGCGAGAGAGATGCTGCTTTCACATCGCAAACCCTGCTTTTAAAACGTTTCTTAAAACGGGTCTGAGCAGTTAAACCCCCTTCACATCGCATGTTGTAACCAGTATATTACCATTTCATTACCGTTTTGGTACCTTTCACACTGAACCCGTTTCACCCATTGAAAACAGTGGTTGTCATTGTAAATGGACTTTTCTGGCCCACACATTATTAATAATTATTAATAATTTGGCTAGTCGTACGATGGAACCCAGCAGCTTCAAGCATCTTTACCATGTTTTTGTAGATTATTGCATTCTTCACTGTCCCAGTGATTTGTCTACATATTTCTTCATCCCCTCTGATCCTCAGCAGCTCCCTATCCTCCTTATCACTCCAATTTGCCATTTTAAACTGTATTCTGTATAATAAAACGTTCCCTTCACTCTCATGTGTTTCCTCCAGTTTATTTCCTGCTTCTGTCTGGTGACATCACGCATGGAGACAGCCCATCACATTTTGTGGCTTGGAAATACCGTTTCTGAGCCTTTCACACTGCACAATGAAACGGATCTGAACCGTGTAGGACCCTGCTTTTTAACCGTTTCAAAATACCGGTATTTTGAAAACGGTAAATTCTAAGTGGCCCTTTCACACCGCAGCTAGAACCGTTTTGGAAGGCTTAAAAATCGGCAATTTACCGGGTTATAGCTGTGGTGTGAAAGGGGTAAGAGAGATGCAGCTCCAGGGCGGGAACATCTGCAGTAGCTAGCGCCTGGAGATGGGGGAGGGGCTACAGGTCAGCGCCATATCCCCTCTGCTGGAATTCACCACCGGGTACTATGGAGCCTATAGCAAAAGGATTTTAGTATATCCGACCTGTGCTCCTTGCCCTGGTGGATATAGTGGGGTCCCTGCACGGTCACAGTGTCCATGCCAGTGGTGCGGTCTGTCTCCCGGGACCGGATCGCGATTTTGGCGGGTCCCACCTGGGGTACCCTCTTACCTCCTCCCTAAAGTGTGGCCATGTGATCCAGGAGAGCAGCAGCGGCGATGTGTGCCTTATGGGAACCGGAGAGCCTCCGCTGCAAGTACCCGGCAACCAGGGCGTGGGAGTATGCAGCACGGCTGAGGGAGGTGATGGAGCCGCAGCACGATATGTATGTCAGCATGAAATCCAGAGCAATCTAGTGCCTGTGCTACGGCTCTTGAAGTCTTCTTTCTTCTCAGAAAAGCTCTTATTAGGGCTGCCTAACGCAGCCCATCCTGTTAGCTGCCTGCACTGCAGGCACCAACTTACAAACTCAACTCCAGTGCCTGGAGGCGGGGCTATAGAGGAGGCGGTGTATTGCATCCTGGGAACAGTCAAAGCTTTAGCAAGATCCAACTCACACCCCGATATTATTCCCTGTGGAATACCAGTGTACCCCGCTGCAGAAATATTATTTTTTAGAATGTTTAGGGGGCACATTTTTTTAGGTTTTGCACTGGAAGCCAAATTGTCCAAAAATGGCCCTGTGTTTGCCTCTATGCCCCCTTCCCCCCACCTGTATGTATGCCTCTAGGTCCCCCTCCCCCCACTCCCAGCCACCAGGGTGTACAACTCTATGTTCCCCTCCCCCACTAGCAATGCATATGTCTCCTCCCAACAAGCAGTGCATATGTTTTAATGTCTCCCCAACCAGCAGTGCATATGTCTCTGTCAGAACTCTGGTTCTTTGTAAATTTAAGTTTGAATCTGTGGCTCTGTGGTAGGCACGCGGTGCAGGAAACTCAGTGGACGTAGGTAAGTCTTGAGATACACAGTGAGAAAATGATAACTTCAGGAATACTTTTATTAAAAGAATGCACAGTGAAGATACTAGAACTAGAATTAACTCGGAATCTGATATGTTTGAATCAAAGAGATAATTGGAGTCAGCTAAGGATGTGACTTGCTTGAACCGCACTGGAACCGGAGAGACAACTGGAACTGCAGTACACACTAATGCACACCAGACAACTTGTTCTTAAGGTACATACACACTGGGCGTTTTTGCCCAGCGTGTATGCCCAGCGATGATCGCTGACATCGCTGGGCTGAAAATCACTCAGTGCATACACACTGAGCAATTTTTCCCAATGCCCAGCAATGTCAGCGGGGGTAAGCGGCATTCAATAGCAGGACGCTGTGGAAAGCCGCTCACCCCGCCGTTCATCTGGTAATACCAGTAGATGAACGGCGGCTGCCGGCAATGAAGTGGGGGCGTGCATCAGCGCTCACCGATTGTGCAAACACACTGGGCGGTTTTGAGCTGACAGCAGCTCAAAACACCAAAAGTGACCTGCTTTCAGATCAAAATCGCCCAGTGTCTATCGCTGTGCATGGGTGCGATCGCATGCGCAGAGAGCGTCTCTGCACAGCCCAGAACTTAAGAGCCCTACACACTGGCAGATAACACTGCACGATATGAACGTTCTCGTTCATTAATGAACGAGAACTCGTTCATATCGTGCAGTGTGTAGGCACCAACGATGAACGATGCGCGGCCCCGCGCTTGTTCATCGTTGGTGCCCCGTCGCTTAGGCATGCAGGCCAATATGGACGAGATTGTCTATATTAGCATGCATTGCTATGGCGCTGGGTAACGGGGGGAATGAAGAAACTTTACTCCCCCCGTCACCTCCCTCCCCCCCCCCGCCGCCGAGTCGCCCGTCTGCCATATCGGCAGTTGGGCAGCACGGCGGCGGGTCGGCCAGTCTGTAGGGTCCTTTACTCTTCCAGTGCAATGATCGGGGCTGGAGCTGACGTCAGAAACCCTCCCTTCAAACGCCTGGTCCCTCCTGCGTTTCTCCGGACACTCCATGAAAACGGTCAGTTGCCACCCACAAACGGCCTCCTCCTGTCAGTCACCTTGCGCTCTCCCGTGCAATCGCTTTTCTCGCACCATCCCATCACTGCCCCCCGTCAATGTGGACCGACGCACCTGCGCATTGCGGTGCATGCGCAGTTCAGACTTGATCGCAGGCTGTATGAAAATGCAGCCAAGCGATCAGGTCTGAATTAGGCGCACAGTGCAGGTGTTACTACTATGTGCTGGAATCACAGTGCTGGTTATGCTGCTTAGAGCTGGAGTCACAGAGCAGAAGATTTTACTATGTTGCTGTGAACACAGTGCTGGTAATACTGCTGGAACTGAAAGAACACTGGAAACAAACAGGACTTCAGGAATGATCGCTGGAGTCTGACCCTAGACGCAGCTAAGATAGTGACATTGTTCTGGGTGATTTGCTAGAGCTGTCTAGCCCTTTTATCCCCCCTGCTGGGTAGCGATTGGTCAGCGGAATCATGTGAAATGATGCTTGCAGTTGGTGGAGTTGCGGTCAGCTGACCGTCAGAAACATGGCGGCACCCAGGACCCTTTGGCTCGCGGTAAAGATAGTGGGGAGCCGGAGCTCTGGTTCCTGACACTCTCCCCCAACCAGTAGTGCATGTCTCAATGTCCCCCCCCCCCAACCAGCAGTATATATGTCTCCCCAACACCACGAGTGTGTATGTCTCCATGTCCCCCTCCCCCAGTCACCAATGTGTGTCTATGCCCCCCCCAGCCAGCAGTGTGTAGGTCTCCATGTGCTCCTCCCCTCCCATTCACCAACATGTGTCTCCATGTCCCCCTCCTCCTCAGTCAATAGTGTGTGTCCATGTCCTCATCCCCCCCTAAATCACCAGTGTGTGCATTTCCACGTCCTCCCCCAAGTAGCCAGTATGGGATTCCGCTGCCGTTCCTGGAAACATCCCCACAGCCTGAGCAGTGAGAACAAGTGGGAGGCGACAAGCCGAGGATACTCGGCTTCCAGAACTGTGTACCACACTCAGATACCACCCACTGCCATGGGAGCTCGTGAGCCAGTAAGGGGAGCCTATCGTGCATGCTGGCTGAATGGCGACCAGTGCACAAGTGAAAAAAAATGATACTACTAACCGATGCTGTATACGGACAAAATGGTGACCTATATACATGTGAAAAGTGGGACTGCTCATTTTGGTGCTGTGAGTATACAATACAGCGGACCACATAAAAGTGATATTATGGCCATTAATCACTGACTGTTAGTTTCTATCCCAGCCACCCAGCCGGAAAACTATTGGAATAAGATACTTAATTTCTGGATATCCACACAATTGTTACAATAGTGACTGGTATTTCTCTTATGTCCTAGAGGATACTGGGGTCCACATTAGTACCATGGCGTATAGATGGGTCCACTAGGAGCCATTGGCACTTTAAGAGTTTGAGTGTGTGGGCTGGCTCCTCCCTCTATGCCCCTCCTACCAGACTCAGTTTAGAAATTGTGCCCGGAGGAGCCGGTCACTCTTAGGGAAGCTCCTGAAGAGTTTTCTGCATTTATTTTCTATTTGTTGTTTTCAGCCAGGGCTGATTGGCAACAGCCTGCCTGCTTCGTGGGACTTAGGGTGGAGAACGGCGCAACTCCCTGAAGAGTTAAAGGTCCCATATCTCCGGTTACAGGAGACTGAGCTCTTGAGGGAGTTATTCGCAAGCCCCACCATGGTGCAGCGTACCCTCCCGCAGAACGCCGCCACCCCTAAGAGAGCCAGAAGATAGAAGAGTGGTGAGTACAGGCTGTGCTCCAGGGGGCTCAAGAGACATACACAGCGGTGTGTGTCCCGCTGTGAGGGGCGCGCTGAGCCACCACTACTGATACCCACACTGGTTAACAGGTCTAACAAGGGTTTTAACCCTCTGTGAGACATAAAAAATTACCTCAGGCCCGTATAAAAAAAGCGGGAAGCCGAGCGCCATTAAGGGGGCAGGGCTTCACTGTGAGCGGTTCCAGCAGCTCACCAGTGCCATTTTCCCTCTGCAGCTCACACTGACAGGACTCACAGGGAAGCGCAGCTCCTCCACAAAGACTCCACGTTTCCTCAGCGGTACCAGTGGGTCTTAGAAGGGGAAGGGGGGGGGGGGGGGGGGGGAGTGTGTTGTATACCATGCCCTATTAAGGGACCTAGTGTGGCGACCCAGCTAATTATCTTGGCTATAGGGGCGCTGAGTGTGGCTGGCTCCAATATCTGTGTCTCTCTGAGGTCTCTGTGGGTTAAAACTGTGTTTTCACCTTGTGTGTGTGTGGGTGTGTCCCTTCACATTACCATGTCCAGGGACTGTATTTCCTGCACGGCTGAGTGCCTTTCTTCCCCTGGAGACTCACTACCCTGTACTCAGGATAGTGTCCATTCTCAGGCTAGTGGGGCAGAACCCCCATGGTTAGCTTCCATTAAAGGGATGATATCTAATATTTCTACTAAATTATCCCAAAATAAGAAAGACGCAATTCTTAAGACAGTCTACGGAGGACCTGATGAATAGAGATTCAGTCCCCATACCAGCGTTTCACCCCCCCGCCATTTGCCCGCAAAAGCGTACTCTGGCCCAGCTCATGCAGGGTGATACTGATAACGATACATCAGATCCAGAGGAGGGTGAAGTAGATGTGAGTAGGGGGATGCCGTCCTGTCACAGGGCATACAGGCCATTATAGAAGCTATCAGAAATGTCTTGCACATTCCTGATAAGATGGCTGAGGTTGAGGAGGAATCTTATTTTAATATAAAAAGAAAGCCTCAGCTACTTTTACTGCATCAAAGGAATTAAATACTTTGAACAAACTTGGGCTAATCCTGCCAAAAAATGGCAGATCCCTAAAAGATTAATTACATCCTTTCCCCTGGAAGATAGAAATGGGAAAACCCGCCGATGGTGGATGCATCGGTATCTAGGTGTCACGTAAGATAGTCTTACCTGTTCCTGGGGCAGCCTCCTTAAAGGACACAGCTCACCACAAAATTGAGAACACTCTGAAATCACTATACACTGCTGCTGGGGTGGCCCAGAGACCCACTATTGCTTGTGCATGGATCACTAGGGCCATCGCTAAATGATCAGGTAACCTAATTGACGAATTGGATACCTTACGCAGGGGAAAGATAGTTTTACTCCTGCAGCATATTCAGGACTCTGCTACCTTTATGGTCGAGGTCTTAAAGGAAATTGGTTTGCTCAACGCACGCACCACTGCCATGGCAGTTTCAGCACGCAGGGGCTTGTGGCTGCGCCAGTGGACGGCGGATGCGGATTCCAAGAAAGGAGTGGAAAATCTACCTTTAACAGGTGAGGTCCTTTTTGGGGATGAACTGGATAAGTTGATATCCAAGGATATGGCTGGTAAGTCTACGTACCTTCCTTCCGCAGCACCCCCAGCTAGAAAAACCTACTCTGCTCCAACTCTGCAGTCCTTTCAGACAGCGAAATTCAAAGGCAAATCCAAGGGTTCTTCTACAGCCTTCAAAGGTAATAAAGGTAAACGTAAAAAAACATTCGTTGCAGGTTCTCAGTGTTAAGTTCAAATATATTTCTAATAAATATTTATAATGCCAGCGTTAATATATACTGTGGACGCAAGGCGCATCTTATTACCGTATACGATAAAAGTGCGCTGTATGTCGCAAACACTACATCCCTTAAGAGAATACAAGCACTCGCACACATTGTCTGAATTCCAACGCGCAGTGATATATATATTTGATATTAAGAGGATATCCATACAATATAACACATGTACAGTATATATATGGTTACAGATTTACAATTACACAGAAAGCAGTTGTTACAAAAGAATCCATACAGCCAGCATACATACATTACCATTTCCCATAGAACATTTCCTCCATCTCTCCCTCTCTCTCAGTGATCAGTGAACAGTCGTCTCCATCTTTAGCTCTCCCTCAACAGCAAACAAACAGCAACAGAAAAACAGCAAACAGAACTTCTTGTGTGACTGAAATCACCTATATACTGTGTATTTTGGGGAAGTACATGTCTGGGACTGAGTCTTCTGTTATTGGTCCAGGGCAGGGAACTTTCTCATTCATGATGTGTTATTGGTCAATTCATATCCAAGCAACGTCCAATTTGAACATGTAATTACAGGGGTTTGCCACTGGTTCCATTCCACATGCTTTCTTTGGAATGTTCTTTGTTCTAATAGGAGTGACTATAGATTTCATACATTTAATCATAACTAATCATTGCAATGTGCTACAACCTAACCATAGCTATCAAACCAACACACTCATTCCTCTTTTTATTTTGACACCAAGCATGACATATTTATCTTGTTCCATTCCAATAATACATATATATCTGATGTTAAACTCAATTATATAAATACATTATAATGTCTGGTGCTTGACATGTTTTATTTATGTGTAATTTATGTGTTGTATGAAATATGTGTTGAATATATCTTTGTGGCTTGTCTGTGTGAATGCGTATGCTACCATATATCGCTGTGCACGCTGCGTGTATGCTCACGCACAGATACCCATCTGATTGGAGTTTACATGTGCTGTGTATGTAATATTTTTGACTTCGACATCAGGAACAGAACCCCGGGTCTACTTCCTCAAAGCCTTCAGCATGATGGTGGTCCACACTACCTGGTAGACAGGCAGGTGGGAACTCGGTTACGTTATTTCAGTCATGTTTGGGCAACATCTTGCCAGGATCTCTGGGTCATAGATCTTATCGCCCAGGGACACAGACTGGAGTTTCAGGAACTCCCACCTCACAGATTCTTCAAATCAGCCTTACCAGCTTCTCCGGAAACAAGTGTGCATTTACAGGCAGCAATTCGAAAACTGGTTCAGACTCAGGTCATTGTCCCAGTTCCACTTCAACTACAAAACAAAGGTTATTACTCCAACCTGTTTGTGGTACCGAAACCGGACGGTACGGTAAGGCCCATTCTAAACCTCAAATCACTGAACCCGTATTTAAGGGTGTTCAAATTCAAGATGGAGTCTCTGAGAGTGGTGATCTCAGGTCTGGAGTAGGGGGAATTCCTGGTGTCTCTGGACATCAAGGATGCGTACCTTCACATTCCGATTTGGCTGCCTCATCAGGCGTATCTAAGGTTTGCACTACAGGACTGTTACTACCAGTTTCAGGCCCTGCCATTTGGCCTCTCCACGACACCGAGGGTATTCACCAAGGTAATGGCAGAGGTGATGTTTCTACTCCGCAAGCAGGGAGTGAACATAATACCATACCTGGACGACCTGCTGATAGAAGCGCCTTCCAGGGAAAGGTTGTTGGACAGCATTGCCCTCTCAACCCGACTTCTCCAGGACCACGGGTGGCTTCTGAACCTACCAAAATCCCACCTGGAACCAACACAGATGCTTCCATTCCTAGGAATGATACTGGATACGGAAGAACAAAAGGTATTCCTTCCGTTGAAAAAGGCATTGGTAATCCAGTCAATGGTGCGAGATGTTCTAAAACCAACCCGGATATCGGTGCATCTGTGCATTCGCCTTCTGGGGAAGATGGTAGCCTCTTGCGAGGCTCTGCAGTATGGAAGGTTTCATGAAAGGCCATTCCAGCTGGATCTGTTGGACAAATGGTCCAGATCGCATCTTCACATGCACCAGAAGATACGTCTGTCGCCAAAAGCCAGGATTTCTCTTCTGTGGTGGCTTTAGACTTCTCACCGGACCGAGGGACGACGGTTCGGGATTCAAAATTGGATTCTGCTAACCACGGACGGAAGCCTCAGAGGTTGGGGAGCAGTCACAAACGGGGAGCAGTTCCAAGGCAAATGTTCAAGTCAGGAAGCCATTCTTCCGATCAACTTTCTAGAAATAAGGGCCATATAGTACGCCCTTCTACTAGTTTTGCATCTTCTTCAAGATCAAGCCATTCAGGTTCAGTCGGACAATGTGATGGCAGTAACGTACATAAACCGACAGGGCGGAACGAAGAACAGAGCTGCAATGGCAGAGGTAACAAAAATTCTCCTCTGAGCAGAAAGACACACGGTGGTGCTGTCGGCAATATTCATTCTGGGAGTTGACAACTGGGAAGCAGACTTCCTCAGCACACACGACATCCACCTAGGAGAGTGGAGCCTTCACCTGCAGGTGTTCGAGTCCTTAACAAGTTGGTGGGGAATTCCACAGATAGACATGATGGCCTCTCATCTCAACAAGAAGCTAAAGCGGTATTGTTCCAGGTCGAGGGACCCACAAGCAGTGGTGGTGGAAGCTCTGGTGACTCCATGGTTATACCAGATGGTTAAGAATAAAAAGGGAAAAGGTTCAAGCAATTCTCATTGCTGCAGACTGGCAGAGAAGGGTCTGGTACGCGGATCTACTGGAGTTGCTCTTGTAGGACCCGTGGCCTCTACCTCTGCGAGAGGATCTTCTGCAACAGGGGCTGTTCGTCTATCAAGAGTTACCGTGGCTACGTTTGATGGCATGGAAGTTAAGCGTCAGATTTTAGCCCGGAAAGGCATTCCGACCCTGATCCAAGCTAGGAAAGGGGTAACGTCTAAACATTACAAATAGACAAAAGAAGAATGAAGAACTATCCCGTGCGCAAAAAAGCTGCCGGTCAGTCAAACACTTCTAGAGGTATCCTTAACCCCTCACCAATAGTGCAAATAAAAAAAAATGAAGTATCAACTTAACCAGCGCTTATTCGTTGATCCAATAAATCACTTTTTCTCATTTGTCGTCCCGGTATGGATTATGAGGTATATAACGGAGATAAAAAGATATATAGTGTAACACAGTTTTATTAAACATGAATAACAAACGGCTAAAATGTTCTGTTATGAACATAAAGTGCAGTGCCAGGCATAATTCTTTCTCTAAGGCCGAGGCTTTCCAGTCAAGTGAAACAATGGGTGTTTACTAGATAAGATGGAACTGTGGATTAGACAGTTCAAATTGCGTTCATAAAGGTAATAATAGGTGGAGGAGGCGATCCGGTCCCTAAGAAACAGGAGGATTTCATATTGTCAGGAGTTCTGATGGTTCTAGTGGGACATTCCCGGTATCCCTATTATTACCTTTATGAACGCAAACAGGAGGGGTCAGAGGCACAAATAATGGAAAGGGAAAAAAGGCACATATAATGGGGTGGTGGCACACTGTGTGCCGTACACAGGCACAGATGTGGAGGGGGCAGAGGCACGGATCATTTAGGGGGGGCAGAGGTGCAGATAATGGAAGGGGTCAGCTACACAGATCATTTAGGGGGCAGAGGTAAAGATAATGGAAGGAGGCAGAGGAACAGATAATGGAAATGGGCAGAGGCACAGATGGGGAACTTCGGCCTCTCTTTTTTGCACAGCCAATGGAAAAAAGGGAAAAGAGAACGGGAACTGAGGACGGGAACAGAGAGAAAAGGGACTGTTTCCCCTGAGAGAGAGGCAGATCAGATGCCCACAAGCCCATGCAGCACATCAATCCAGCTCAAAGGATTTATGTGCTGTGCGCAGTGTGCAGCTCAATTTATAGAGAAAGTGACTTTTAGCTCCCTCAGAGAGTCCCCGGAGAGCACAAAGCACACAAACTCCGCCCCCCCCCCCCCCCTTCCTATCCTTCGGACAGCAGCTCAAGGGAAGCGTGAGACTGAGAGGGCACGGGGGCCTGAATGACACAAACTCCGCCCCCCCATATCATTCCAGCAGCAGCTCTGATTACAGAGATGAAAGCAGGTGCGCGTCACTGGCGCTGGTCGGCAATGTTAATTAATGATTCATCAGCTTCTCACACGTGTTTCATTGATGAATCATTAATTAACTCCCCTAAGCTGTCCGGGCCCTATGCGACTGCCTATATTGCCTAGCAGTAAATCTGCTACTGCCTTACCGTCTTCCTCTTTTTCTGCTGAAGGTGATGGAGTCCTGCTGTCCAACGATAGGAAGTGGCGAGGGGAAACCCGAGGACGGCATGTAATTCTTTTTCTCTCTATAACGCTGCTGTCACTGGCGAAAACCCCGACGGCAGTAAAATATGCCACTTTTCACCAGTGAATCTTTCCCATAAGAATAGCACAGGTATTATGGAGGTACTTGTATCACAACAATACCTGTTATTTCAACAGACTAGAATCAATTAAAACAATGCTTTATTCCTTTCAGAATATTTTTACTTTATGTAGAATTTGTATTTATTTTTTTCTTGTAGGAACAGGTAACTTGGCTAGTATCCCATGAAGAGTAAATCCAGCTCTGCTCTTGGGAGAAATAATTTAACATGCTATTTTCTTTCTGGATTGTAATCTTTGCAATAATGAAAACATACAGGTTAATATACATGTAGTATTGTGTGACAACAGCAGAAAAATAAGCCTTGAAAACAGCAGACTTTATAGGTTGCATAGTAAAGCATATCAAATCATAGGTTTTAGGCATAGATATGTAATGGCCAGATTTATCAAGCTTTGGAGAGGGATACATTGCACAGTGATAAAATACCAGCCAATCAGCTCCTAACTGCCATGTTACAGGCTGTGTTTAAAAAATGACAGTTATGAGCTGATAAATCTAGGCCTTATATGATGGCATCTTAACAAAATGGTCTACACTGTTATAAAGGCAAATTAGTCCTTGCAGTTTGCACGGAATGACAGAGTAGAATCCCAGGAGAAAATGCTCATTGATTAGTGGTTAGCACTCCCAAAGTGGACACTTTCCCTGATTCTGCAGAGTTAGATGACATATTCAAGCTGGCCTGGAAAAATCCAGACAAAAAATTTCAAGTGTCAAAAAAGTTTTTGCGCACTTTCCCATGTGCTCCTGAAGGTAGGAAATTTTTGGAGGAACCACCTGGGGTGGATGTATCAGTCTCTCGCCTGTCCAAAAAGGTGGTGCTGTCTGGCCCGGGCTCCTTTACCATGAAGGATCCTGGGGATAGGAAAATAGAGACTACACTCAAATCTATTTACATGGCAGCAGATGTATCACAAAGGCCGGTCATTGCGGGCTGATGGATAACCTTTGCCATTCATTCCTGGGCCACTCAAATTCAGGAGGGCCTCTCCAGGACTATGCCTCTGGTCACTATGGTGACCCTCCTTAAGCACATTCAGGACACTACACGCATCCTGTGTGACTCGCTTAAGGAAATGGGTAATATTAATGCTAGGACTTCTGCCATGTCAGTGTCTGCGCGCAATGCCTTGTGGTTGCGTCAGTGGATAGCGGACACGGAATCCAAACGCAGTGTGGAAACCCTCCTGAAATGGCTCTTTGGGGGTGGATAAATGGATTTACAAAGTTACGGCTGGGAAATCCACGTTTCTCCCCTCTGGTGACCCGCCGACGAGACGCTCCTACCCGGGGCCATCTGTTCAGTCCTTTCAGTTTAATAGATTTCGATCTAAGGCCAGAGGTGCCTCCAATGCGGCTAGAGGCACCAGAGGTAAGTCAAGAAAACCTGCCATCACCAGCTCTCAGGAACAGACCAACAGTTCTGCTTCCACTAAGGCCTCAGCATGACGGTGCCCACCCACCCCATGGGTATCTTGAATTGGGAGGCTCGACTGCGTCACTTCAGACGTGTCTGGGAGTCTTCCTGCCAGGATACCTGGGTCAGGGATCTCGTTTCTCAAGGCTACAAGCTGTAGTTCGACAGTACTCCTCCCCAATGAGTTTTCAAATCAAGCTTACCAGCTTTGGAGGATATGCGGGTTACGTTGCAACAGGCCATCCAAAAGTTGGTCCAGTCCCACGTCATTGTTCCAGTACCAATTCCACAATGAGGCAAGGGTTATTACTCCAACCTGTTTGTGGTGCTGAAACTGGACGGTTCCGTAAGGCCCATTTTGAATCTAAAGTCCTTGAACCCTTACCTGAAGGTGTTCAAGTACAAAATGGAATCCTTGCGAGCAGTGATTGCAGGCCTGGAAGACCAGGAATTAATGGTTTCCTTGGATATCAAGGACGTCTATCTCCATATTCTGATTTGGTCGCCTCATCAGGTATACCTGAGGTTTGCCCTGCTGGACAATCACTACCATTTCCAGACACTACCCTTCGGCCTGTCCACAGCTCCGAGGGTGTTCACGAAGGTGATGGAGGAGATGATGTTCCAGCTTCGGGTCCAGGGAATCGATATTGTTCCTTACCTGGACGATCTTCTGATCGAAGCAAGATCCAGGGATCCATATCGACCGCACTGTCCAACTTCTGTCACACCATGGGTGGATCCTCAACTCACAGAAGTCCCACCTGGAGCCATCTCAGCGGCTCCTGTTCCTGGGGATGTTGCTGAATACTGTGGCGCAGAAAGTGTTCCTTAGAGAGAACAAGGCGAGAACACTTCAGGGGATGGTCCGCATGATGCTGCGACCTACTCGAATCTTTGAATAAGATTGTTTGGAAAGATGATCGCCTCATACGAGGCGATCCAATATGGGAGGTTCCATGCCAGGACTTTTCAGCTGGATCGCCTGTGCAAATGGTCCAGATCCCATCTTCGGATGCACCAGATGATACGGTTGTCGCCTCAAGCCAGGATTTCCCTCCTGTGGTGGCTGCAATCCTCCAATCTCCAGGAAGGCCGGAGTTTTGGGATTCAGGATTGGATTCTCCTCTGAGAGGATGGGGAGCGGTCACCCAAGAGGCGCAGTACCAGGACAAGTGGTCAGCCCACGACGCCCTCCTTCCGATCAACATTCTGGAACTTCGGGCGATCTACAATGCTCTGCTTCAGGCCTCTCCTCTGCTCAAGATCGCGTGATCCAAGTACAGTCGGACAACGCCACAGCAGTGGCATACATCAATCGACAAAGAGGAACAAAAAGCAGAGCCTGCATGTGAGAGGTGTCAAAAATACTCATCTGGGCAGAAAGAAACGCAAGAGCAATGTCGGCAATCTTCATTCCGGGTTTAGATAACTGGGAAGCGGATTACTTGAGTCATCACGATCTCCACCCAGGGGAGTGGGGTCTCCACCAGCAGGTGTCCCACCGGTGGGGCTGCACACAGACAGACATGATGGCTTCTCGTCTCAACAAGAAGCTTCATTGGTATTGCTCACGAACCAGGGAACCTCAGACGAGGGCAGTAGATGCACTGATGTCGCCTTGGCCTTACCGGTTGGTCTACTTGTTTCCTCCGATTCCGTTGCTCCCAAGGGTGCTCAAGCAGATCAGAATTCAAGGAGTCCAGGCAATTCTGATTGCCCCGGATTGGCCTCGGAGGGTGTGGTCCAGAAGATCTGCGTACATGTCCGTCGAAGATATCACTGACCTGGTTTGGGAGTGTTGTGGACTCGGGGCTTCTTCCGATGACCGGGAAGAGGAACCGCCACTGGGTCGCAGTAGGGATGGCCGGATGTAGGTCTTCCTCATGCAGGACTACGTCGGCAGGCGGGAGGCACAGAGGAGTTCTTGACGGTCTCCTGTAAGACAAGACTCGTAGAAATACTGAAGGCTGGGGTACTGAGATATTAGAGGTACCGTGATGTCGGAGGCTCCGCGGTATTGGGGTTCTGAGGTGCTGGAAGTACAGGGCGTGCTAGGAGGCCCCTGGAGGTACGGAGATGCTTGGAGGCACGAGGTGCTTGGAGGCACGGAGGTGCTTGGAGGCACGGAGGTGCTTGGAGGCACGGAGGTGCTTGGAGGCACGGAGGTGCTTGGAGGCACGAGGTGCTTGGAGGCACGGAGGTGCTTGAAGGCACGAGGGTACTTGGAGGCACGGAGGTACTTGGAGGCACGGAGGTGCTTGGAGGCACGAGGTGCTTGGAGGCACGGAGGTGCTTGGAGGCACGGAGGTGCTTGGAGGCACGGAGGTGCTTGGAGGCACGAGGTGCTTGGAGGCACGGGGTGCTTGGAGGCACGGAGGTGCTTGGAGGCACGGAGGTGCTTGGAGGCACGGAGGTGCTTGGAGGCACGGGATGCTTGGAGGCACAGGATGCTTGGAGGCACGGAGGTGCTTGGAGGCACGGGATGCTTGGAGGCACAGGATGCTTGGAGGCACAGGATGCTTGGAGGCACAGGACGAGGGAGCTCTGGAATCACAGCTTCCGAAGGAGAAACGAAGATACTCAGGCACCGGATCTCTGCCTGGTATCCGCTTTTAAACTCCCCGCCCCAGCCTGATTGACGGAGCAGGCAGGTGACGTCAGACCTGCTCCGCCTGCTTGCCCTCACTTGCGATGGCGGCGTCCCTGCTTCCGGGAAGCCGCCGGGGAGCAGCGCCGACCCGCCACTGAATCCGGAGACCGCCAGGGGGAACGAGGCGCCGGGCAGACCAGACCACCCGTAGGGACAAGCGCGGCCGCCGCGGCCGCTGCAGGTTTGTAACAGTACCCCCTCCTCCAGGAGTGGCCCCTGGACACTTCCCGGGCTTAGTCGGATGTTTGGAGTGGAAGATCCGAATCAGACGAGGAGCCATTACTTCAGTAGCTCCAATCCAACTTCTTTCCTCAGGACCGTAACCCTTCCAGTCCACCAAGTACTGTAATTTTTTATGAAGATAACGGGAGTCAAGAATAGCTTTGATTTCAAACTCTGCTCCGGCTTCTGCCACTACTGACGTTGACCTAGGGAGTGCTGAGTGGAACCGATTCAGAACGAGGGGACGGAGTAGAGAAACATGAAAGGCGTTAGGTACTCGAAGATGGGCAGGCAAACCCAGTTTACAGACCACAGGATTTAAGACTTTTAGCACAGGGTAGGGCCCGATGAACCTTGGAGCGAATTTCATGGTAGGCACCTTCAGCCGGAGGTTCCGTGTGGACAGCCATACCCTGTCCCCAACTTTATATTGAGGTGCAGCTCGCCGTTTCTTATCTGCGAAGAACTTGTACCGAGCCGAAACCTGCTTAAGATTGGCATGAACCTTCCTCCAAATTTGTCCAAAGTGTCGTAGAGTGGATACTACAGCAGGAACCTCTACTAACGGAAGGCTTGGAAATTCCGGAACACGGGGATGGAACCCGTAATTGACGAAAAATGGTGATTCCCCAGTGGAAGAATGAAACAAATGGTTGTGGGCAAACTCCGCCCAAGGCAGCAACTCCACCCAATTGTCCTGTGAAGGAGAGAGGTACAGACGAAGAAAAGTCTCTAGATCCTGATTGACACGTTCCGTTTGTCCATTTGTTTGGGGATGATAAGCAGACGAAAACTTAAGTTTGATTTGCAGAGTCGAACAAAGGGCTTTCCAAAACCTGGCGGTGAACTGTACTCCTCGGTCAGAAACAATCTCTTGTGGTAACCCATGCAAACGAAAATGTTCTCGGATAAACAGTAGTGCCAGTTTCGGTGCTGTTGGAAGACCAGTCAAGGGCACAAAGTGTGCCATCTTCGAAAAACGGTCAACGATAACCCAAACGGTGTTGAAACCTTTGGAACAGGGCAGGTCAGTGACGAAGTCCATGGAAATGTGAGTCCAGGGTCTCACAGGGATAGGCAGAGGACGAAGTAACCCTGCAGGAGGCAAACGAGGAGATTTGTGTTGTGTACATTGGGGACAGGAATTAACGCAATCTTGTACATCCTTCCTCATGGTGTTCCACCAGTAAGATCTTTGCAGAAACTTGTACATCTTCTGAGCGCCGGGATGACCGGAAAACTTGGAGTTATGGACCCACAGTAGTATCCTTGAGCGGAATCTAGCTGGTACGGACATTCTTCCAGGAGGAGGAGCTGGAGTAGTTAAAGCAACAGAGACAGAAACTGGATTCAGAATTAAACCCCGCTCCGGAGGTTCATCCTCGTCAGAGGAAACTTGTGAACGAGAAAGTGCATCTGCTTTAATATTGAGACTCCCGGCCCGGTACTTGATAATGAACGAGAATCGGGAAAAGAAAAGTGCCCATCTTGCCTGGCGAGGATTCAAGCACTGTGCGGATTTGATGTACAGCAAATTCTTGTGATCTGTGTAGATAGTAAACACGTGTTTAGCCCCTTCCAGAAGATATCTCCATTCTTCCAAGGCAGACTTGATTGCCAAGAGTTCCTGGTCTCCAATAGTGTAGTTCCGTTCGGCCGGAGAGAACTTACGAGAATGGAAGCCACACGGATGTAGTTTCTTATCAGAGGAATACTGGGAGAGAACAGCCCCAACTCCGACTGAAGACGCATCAACTTCTAAGAAGAAGGGTTCATCGAAATCTGGTTGTTTGAGAACTGGAGCCGTCATGAAGGCTAATTTTAAACGAGAAAAAGCTAAAATGGCTTCCGGGGACCACAGACTAGGATTGGAACCCTTCCTCGTCAGGGCAGTAATGGGCGCAACAATGGTGGAGAAACCCTTAATGAATTTCCTGTAGTAGTTCGCAAAGCCCAGGAATCTTTGTATTGCTTTCAGGGAAAGAGGTTGAGTCCAGTCACGAATGGCAGATAACTTTTCCGGATCCATGCGAAGCTCCGTCCCCGAGATGACATAACCGAGGAACGGAATAGATGTTACTTCAAAGGTACACTTGGAGAGCTTGGCGTAGAGATGATTCTCTCGTAAACGGTGTAGTACTTCTTTGACTTGTAACCTGTGTTCGACAAGATTCTTGGAAAAAATCAATATGTCGTCCAAATATACCACAACGCTCTGATACAGCATATCACGAAAGATTTCATTGACGAATCCCTGGAAAACCGCGGGAGCATTACTAAGACCAAATGGCATCACCAAGTATTCGTAATGCCCATCTCGGGTATTAAAGGCAGTCTTCCATTCATCCCCCTCTCGGATGCGTATAAGATTATAAGCTCCTCTCAAGTCGAGTTTGGAAAAAATGCGGGCCCCACGAACCCTATCAAATAACTCTGTGATTAGTGGCAAAGGGTACTTATTCTTAATAGTAATGTCATTTAGGCCGCGGTAGTCGATGCATGGTCTCAACCCTCCGTCTTTTTTCTTCACAAAAAAGAAGCCTGCACCAGCAGGGGAGGAAGAGGGGCGAATGAATCCTTTGAGCAGATTGGACTTAATATACTCCGACATGGCTTGGGTCTCAGGAAGAGACAGAGGATATGTGCGACCACGGGGTGGCGTCTTCCCTGGGACAAGGTCAATAGAGCAGTCCCAAGGCCTGTGAGGTGGTAATAGGTCCGCAGCTTGTTCCGAAAACACGTCCTTGTACCCTTGATATGCCTCCGGAATGTGCTCTTCATCCGTCTTGGAAGTGACACGGAGCGGACAGACAGGAGTAAGACAATTAGTGTGACAAAAGGAACTCCAGGACAGAATTTGTGACGACTTCCAGTCGATGTGGGGATTATGACTTTTTAGCCAAGGTATTCCAAGAACCAGATCATGGGACATTTCTGGGATTACCAAGAGTTCCAAATCTTCCTGATGTAGAGCCCCGACCTGCAGCTTAACTGGCCCCGTGCGCCACCTTATAAGACCTTTGGCAATTCTAGTCCCATTGATAGCCGTCAGTGAGATTGGCCGCTCGATAGGCCGTAACTTCAAACCCAAACTTTGGGCACAGATGGAAGAAACGAAGTTCCCCGCAGCTCCGGAGTCCAATAGGGCTTCACAAGACTTGGAGACTGAGTTGGAGACTAGAGTTACTGGAAGCAAACAGTCCGAAGTTGGAGAAGCTTTTGTCGCAACTCCCAGCTTGACTCCTCCGGAACAAGCTAGGACTGCCCGTTTCCCGGACGGACTTTACAAGATTTAAGAAAATGATCTGCGGCTCCACAGTAAAGGCAGAGTTTACCCTCACGACGACGCTGTCGTTCTTCTGGAGACAGTCGGGAGCGGTTAATTTGCATGGGCTCATCTGAGCTAGGTGAGGCCACCGGCCTAGGAGTAGGATTCCGGAGCCTGGGACGATCTGAATGGCTACGTTCTCTTCCACGCTCTTGCATCCGAAGATCCACCTTGACGCACAGAGAAATCAAATCTTCTAATGGATCCGGCAGATCTCTAGTAACCAGCTCATCTTTCAGCCGGTCGGAAAGACCGTTCCAGAAGGCAGCTCTCAGGGCGTCATTATTCCAGCGTAGTTCGGAAGCAATGGTCTGGAAATGAACCACATACTGGCCCACGGAACGGGCGCCTTGCCGAACATGGAGCAAATCGGAAGAAGCCGTGGTCATTCTGCCGGGTTCGTCGAAAATCCTTCGAAAGGACGAGATGAAGTTGGTATAGTTGGAAACCATGGGATCGGACCGTTCCCATAGTGGAGACACCCAATCCAAAGCAGAACCTTCCAATAAAGAAATGATATATGCTACCTTGGACCGGTCTGTAGGAAAGTTGTGTGCAAGTAGCTCGAAATGTACCTCGCATTGGTTCAAGAAACCGCGGCAATTTTTGGGATTCCCATTATAGCGGGACGGAGTAGGCAACTGAAGACGTGGAGTGATACCAGCCGATGGTTGAACATTACTGGCAACGACAACTGGTGCGACCACTGGAGCAGGAGCCGGAATTACTGAGGCCAGAGACGCCTGGATCTGATCCAGACGTCCGGACAACTGCTGGAGGTACTGCATCACCTGGCCTTGCGCCGCCTCCTGACTTTGTACTCGGGAAGCCAGGTTCTGGATGGCACTCGAGTCCGTGTTCCGAATCCCCGAGTCCATTAGGCCTGAGTATACTATCACTGACCTGGTTTGGGAGTGTTGTGGACTCGGGGCTTCTTCCGATGACCGGGAAGAGGAACCGCCACTGGGTCGCAGTAGGGATGGCCGGATGTAGGTCTTCCTCATGCAGGACTACGTCGGCAGGCGGGAGGCACAGAGGAGTTCTTGACGGTCTCCTGTAAGACAAGACTCGTAGAAATACTGAAGGCTGGGGTACTGAGATATTAGAGGTACCGTGATGTCGGAGGCTCCGCGGTATTGGGGTTCTGAGGTGCTGGAAGTACAGGGCGTGCTAGGAGGCCCCTGGAGGTACGGAGATGCTTGGAGGCACGAGGTGCTTGGAGGCACGGAGGTGCTTGGAGGCACGGAGGTGCTTGGAGGCACGGAGGTGCTTGGAGGCACGAGGTGCTTGGAGGCACGGAGGTGCTTGAAGGCACGAGGGTACTTGGAGGCACGGAGGTACTTGGAGGCACGGAGGTGCTTGGAGGCACGAGGTGCTTGGAGGCACGGAGGTGCTTGGAGGCACGGAGGTGCTTGGAGGCACGGAGGTGCTTGGAGGCACGAGGTGCTTGGAGGCACGGGGTGCTTGGAGGCACGGAGGTGCTTGGAGGCACGGAGGTGCTTGGAGGCACGGAGGTGCTTGGAGGCACGGGATGCTTGGAGGCACAGGATGCTTGGAGGCACGGAGGTGCTTGGAGGCACGGGATGCTTGGAGGCACAGGATGCTTGGAGGCACAGGATGCTTGGAGGCACAGGACGAGGGAGCTCTGGAATCACAGCTTCCGAAGGAGAAACGAAGATACTCAGGCACCGGATCTCTGCCTGGTATCCGCTTTTAAACTCCCCGCCCCAGCCTGATTGACGGAGCAGGCAGGTGACGTCAGACCTGCTCCGCCTGCTTGCCCTCACTTGCGATGGCGGCGTCCCTGCTTCCGGGAAGCCGCCGGGGAGCAGCGCCGACCCGCCACTGAATCCGGAGACCGCCAGGGGGAACGAGGCGCCGGGCAGACCAGACCACCCGTAGGGACAAGCGCGGCCGCCGCGGCCGCTGCAGGTTTGTAACAGAAGACCCTTGGCCTCTACCACTAAGAAGCAATCTTCTTCAACAAGGACTGTTAGTCTTCCCGGACTTACAGCGTTTTCGCGGAACATCCTAGCTCACAAGGGCCTTTCCAACAAGGTCATTGCTACCATGGTTCAGGCCAGGAAACCTGTGACATCAAAACATTATCATCATATCTGGAGAAGATATGTCTCTTTGTGCGAGGAACGCACGGATCCGCCTGCTGAGCTCCACTTGGGACGTTTCCTGCAGGCTGGCGTGGATAAGGGCTTACGCCTGGGTTCCATTAAGGTCCAGATTTCAGCTCTCTCAATTTTCTCCCAGAAGAAATTGGCAGTGTTGCCAGAAGTTCAGACCTTCTTGCAAGGGGTACTTCACATACAACCTCCTTTTGTGCCACCTACGGCACCCTGGGATTTAAATGTAGTGTTGTAATTTCTACAGTCCTCCTGGTTTGAACCACTGATGACGGTAGAAGACAAGTACCTCACGTGGTAGACGGTGATGTTATTGGCCCTGGCTTCTGCTAGGTGTAGCTCAGAATTGGGGGCTTATCGTGTAAAAGTCCCTACCTGGTCTTTTACGAGGATAGAGCGGAGCTCAGGACTAGGCAGCAGTTCCTGCCAAAGGTCGTCTCTGCGTTCCACTTGAATCAACCTATTGTGGTTCCATCAAGTTCTGGCACTTCTGCTCCTCCAAAGGCATTGGATGCTGTGCGAGCCTTGAAAATATATGTCAAGCGCACAGCTCGGATCAGAAAGATGGATTCTTTGTTCGTGCTCTGATGCACAGAAAAAGGGTTGTCCTGCTTCGAACCAGTCCATTGCTTGTTGGTTTAGGCTGACTATCCAACAGTCCTATGTATCGGAAGCCTTACCTGTTCCTAAGTCTCTGAGGGCCCACTCTACAAGATCGGAGGGCTCTTCCTGGGCGGGCGCCCATGGAGTCTCGGCTTTGCAACTATGCCGAGCTGCTACCTGGTCGGGAAGAACACTTTTGTTAAGTTCTACAAGTTTGATACCCTGGCCAAAGAGGATACCCAGTTTGGGCAGGCGGTGCTGCGGCAGTCTCCGCACGTTCGCACCCAATCTGGAAGCTTTGGGATGTCCCCATCATACTAAGTCTCCCCAAATATCCCTTATGGATGCTAGAGAAAATAGAATTTTAAATACCTACCGATAAATCCTGTTCTCGTAGTCCATAAGTGATATTGGACGCCCGCCTCATTGCAGTGACTTTTTTGCAGGTTCTCTTTCTGTGGTTACCTGTTCAGCTGTTGCTGTTACCAGCCGTTGCTGGTTGTTGTATGTTAGTGGTGTGCTGGTGTGTAAATCTCACCACCCTTTCTGTTATCATGTTCCTTCTCTCATATATGTCCTTTCTCCTACGGGCACGTTTTTACCTATAACTGCCCGTGGGAGGGGGCATAAAGGAGAGGAGACAGCACACCCAGTGAAGAAAGTTTTAAGTGCACTGGCTCCTTTGGACCCCATCTATACCCCATCGTACTAAGTCTCACCCAATATCCCTTATGGACTACGAGAAAAGGATTTACCGATAGGTAATTAAAAATCCTATTTTTTTGTTTTCAGCCTAAAAAGTCAGGATTGTGGGTTTCACCCTCGCATTTTCTTCTAATAACAAAATGTCCTCTGCAGTAACAGAGGTTCCTTCTGCCAATATTGTACTGTTCCAGGTCTATCAGCTCATAAATACTTTATGTATTCTATTATATGCAACAAAACTTTATGTCTTTGAAAAACATTCTCCACACTCAGAGCATTGAAATGATTTTGTACGTGTGAATTAATTTATCTGTAAACCATTTCCCACATTAAGAACATGAAAATGGCTACATACCTGTGTGAGTTTTCTGATGTTTAACAAGATGTGATTTAACGGTAAAACATTTCTTACACTCAGAACATGGAAATGGCTTCTCACCTGTGTGAATTCTATGATGTCTCACAAGATGTGATTTATTTGCAAAACATTTCCCACACTCAGAGCATGGAAATTCTCTCTCACCTGTGTGACTTCTCTGATGTCTAACCAGATCTGATTTCTGTGTAAAACATTTCCCACACTCAGAGCATTCATATGGTTTCTCACCTGTGTGACTTCTCTGATGTGCAACAAGATTTGATCTGTCTGTAAACCATTTCCCACACTCAGAGCATGAAAATGGCTTCTCACCTGTGTGACTTCTCTGATGTCTAATAAGATTTGGTTTGATTGAAAATCCTTTTCCACACTCCAAACATGAAAAGGGTTTTTCGCCTGTGTGAGTTCTCTGATGTCTAAGAAGATTGGGTTTGATTGTAAACCATTTCCCACATTCAGAACATGGAAATGGTTTCTCACCTGTGTGGGTTCTCTGATGTTTAACAAGATCCGCTTTCTCTGAAAAACATTTCTCACAGTCAGAACATGGAAATGGTTTCTCACCTGTGTGAATTCTCTGATGTGTAACAAGACGTGATTTCACTGTAAAACATTTCCCACATTCGGAACATGGAAATTCTTTCACACCTGTGTGACTTCTCTGGTGTCTAAGAAGTGATTTCTTTGTGAAACATTTTCCACAAACAGAACAAGTAAATAGTTTATCACCAATGTGAGTTGTACTATGTGTTGCAATATCAGGACAATATT
The DNA here is from genome assembly GCF_028390025.1 of Pseudophryne corroboree. NCBI lineage: Eukaryota > Metazoa > Chordata > Amphibia > Anura > Myobatrachidae > Pseudophryne > Pseudophryne corroboree. The sequence goes on from NC_086446.1 coordinate 87,186,533, forward strand.
CCTCCAGTTCAGAGGGATCAGATGACATATCTGCAATGTGATGCTCTGGATGTACATTTAGGGGAACTGTGTCTTCTCTTGGAAAAGTTTCTGTGATGTTATCTTGTATTTCAAAATCTGGAGACAAAATGACACATCTCTTAGTGGTATTCTTGCTTGTGCATTCATCTGTCAGAAATAAAATAAGTGAATGGAAATAGATATTTATTATTTATATAACAAATATGAATTTTTCATTCTTCTAGCAAGTTTAAGACGCTTCATTTTCCATTTGTAAACTACAAACACTTAATTGAAAAGATACATTTATTGATGTGTCCTTATACATCTATATGCCATATGGCCTTAGATGCCCAGGTGACTAAGCCGTGTACTGTACCATTTTTTTCATTAAACTTTGCATCTTATTCGCATAGCTGATGCAGCAAAACACCACTCTAGTGTACAAGAGACGTTGGGATGCGTCTACATAGGAATTAAACATCTACAGTACAAAATCACAGATGAAACATACAATTTGATGGTAGATAAGAACCACTTGGGCCATCTAGTCGGTATCCGATCTCTAGGTCGGCCACACTTGGGTCGACAACGTCTAGGTTGACCACTTGTGGTCGACAGGGTTTCTAGGTCGACAGGGTCTCTAGGTCGACATGATAGGACAAAAAACCTCATTAGCCTAGCCAGTGACATTGTCTGCCTCTCTCCTTGAGTTTGTAGAGCAGGGCCCTCTTTCCTCATGTTCTTTTCTTTCCTTCACTTATACCATCACCTCCTCCCTAATGCTAACAGCGGCACCAAACCTACTGGTTCAGCCGGCACTGCTTATTTGGGTATTACGCCTGCTGACGCAGCAATGTCTATACACCTTGTAGTCCATGTTCTGCCATGTTTTGTGCTGGAAGTCTCTTTTTCTTTGTTTCATTCGGAATGTTTCTATTTATGTACTTTGTAAGGCACTGCAGACCCCTTGTGGCACTATATACATAAAGGACAATAATAATAATAGCACCCATACAGACACTTCCCTTACACACAGACACTTGAGACATGACAGCAGGGTAGATAGGTGTGGTCTAAATTAACTGCACATCCTGTCCATGCATCTACACAACTCATAGTTCTACTGATGGACACACAGGGAGCAAAATATGTTCAACTATCTTTCATTTCAATATATACACAATGTTTTGCCCCTGAGTGGATCATGCACGTGTATCACACACACACACTTAAGTTTCAAATCACGTGTGCCAGATCTCAAAACATTATAATGTAGAAGTCCATCCTCTTATCCACAGGGGCTCTAGAAAATGGAGGGACCAGCGCAATCATCCATAATCCAAAAAGGCTTTTAATAAAGCACAATAAGCAGTGCATCAATAAATACACGTTATGGTAAGAACTTACTGTTGATATTTCTCCTATGTCCACAGGTTTCTACAGGATAACATTGGGATATGATGGAGCGACAGCGGATTGGCACCAAACTATCACAAGCTTTCTGGTCTTCCAGTTCTGAGAACTGCTTTATAAAGGATAAAAAAATCAGAAAAGGAGATTTACATGACAGTGCTCCTAAATCTGACACTCTTCTAGCTGATGTCATAGTTAGTAGAAAGAGTACTTTATCTGTCAAACCATTTAAGATCCACTTTCTTAAGTGGTTTAAACGGAGCTCCTTGAAGGGCTTTGAGGACCAGACTTAAATCCCAAGGTACTGCAGGAGGAACAAAAGGTGGTTGAATGCGCAGCATTCCCTGGAAAAAAGTACGCACATCCTGTAAAGTGGCAATTTTCTTTTGAAACCTTACAGTCAATGCTGAAACTCGAACTCTCAAGGAAGCCACCTTCAAACCCTTCTCCATTCCTGCCTGAAGGAAATCTAAGATTCTGGATACTCTGAAAGATCTTGGATCCATATTTCTTTCACTGCACCAATGAATACAGGCTTGCTATATTCGGTGATAAATGCGAGCAGAGGAGGGTTTCCTTGCTCTGAGCATTGTTTGAATTACCTATTGTGAAAAACCTCTTGACTTTAGGATAGAGGTTTCAACAGCCACGCCATCAAAGACAGCCAATCCAGATGTCTGTGATAACAAGGACCCTGCATCAGTAGATCTGGACGTTGAGGGAACAGAATTGGAGCATCCATCGACATCCTCTGCAGATCTATGTACCAATGCCTTCTGAGCCAAGCCGGAGCTATTAGAATCACGGCACCCCTTGATTGCTTTATTTTCCTTACCACCCTGGGTATCAGGGAGATAGAAGGAAACCGATATACCAGATGAATTTCCCATTTCACTGACAGTGCGTCCACAAGGATCGCTCCAGGGTCTTTTGTTCTTGACCCGTATGCCGGAACTTTGTTGTTCAGACTGGACGCCATGAGATCTATCTCTGGCAACCCCCACTTGTCTACTAGAGTCTGAAATACTTCCTTGTGTAGAGCCCATTCGGTTGCTCAAATGGTATATCACAGTATTGGACTCCTGGAACGAACACTGCGAATAATGCCGGAAGATGGCGTTCTGCCCACTTTAGTATGTGACTTACCTCCACCATTGCTCTTTGGCTGCGAGTTCCTCCCTGATGGTTAAGGTACGCTACTGCCGTTGCATTGTCCGAGCGGATCTGGACTGGTTTTCCTTGCAGAATATCCTTTGCCTGAATCAGTGCCATTTATATGGCCAGAAGTTCCAACAGATTTATTGGCAGGCAACTTTCTTCTGAGGTCCATTGTCCCTGGAACCACACTTTTCCGGACACTGCTCCCCAGCCCTGAAGACTGGCATCCGTTGTCAGGATCTCCCAATCTGATATCCAAAAGGGTCTCCGCTTGTCTAGATGGGATGTCTATAGCCACCAGCTAATGACCTTTTTACCTTTACTGGAAGTATCATCAGTTGTTTCTTTACTGTCTGATGTACTCCATTCTATCTGGTCAGAATGAGATGTTGCAAAAGTCTTGAGTGGAACTGTGCATATTCCACCATGTCGAATGTTGACACCATCAACCCCATCAATCGCATTGCCGAGTGAACTGATATTGTTTGACTGTGCAACAATTCCTGAATCCTTAACTGCACCTTGGATATTTTTTCCAGAGGTAACAATATTTTAGCAGACTTGAATCCTAAACAGCCCCTAAGTGAGTCATCCGTTGTGACGGAATCAGAGACCACTTTGCCAAATTTATAAGCCATGTCGTGTTTCTGTAGACAAGTTATTGTCTGTTGGAGATGGCTCAAGAGCAATTCCTGGGATTGTGCTAGGATTAAAAGATCGTCGAGGTATGGAAAAATCCTTATCCCCTGCTTGCGGAGATATGCTGCCATAACCACCATGATCTTGGTAAATACTCTGGGGACTGTGGCTAACCCAAAGGGTAATGCCTGGAATTGAAAATGTTGTTGGAGGATAGCGAACCTGAGGTAACACTGATGGGACAATGCTATTGGCACATGCAGGTAAGCATCCTGTATATCCAGAGATACCATGTAATCCTCTGGTTCCATTGCCAAAACTATGGAGCGTAACGTCTCCATGTGGAACCTTGGAACCCAAATGTATTTGTTTAACATTTTGAGATTGAGGATGAGCCGAAATGACCCATTTGGCTTCTGGACCAAAAATAGGTTGGAGTAAAAACCCTGCCCCCGTTGTGCCGGGGGTACTGGAATAATTACCCCGGACTGAAGCAATTTCTGAACTGCTTCTTGCAGTGCTCTGGCCTTCGTCTCTATATGAGATGGGCTGGTGCAAAAAAACCTTCGAGGAGGCTGCTTCTTGAAAGGGAAAACATAACCCAGAGATACCACTTCTTGCACCCCAGTGTCTGTTGTCGACTGCTGCCATATGTGTGCAAACTGAAGAAGATGGCCCCCTACCTTGGAGTTCCCCAAGTGGAGGCCCGCACCCTCAGGCTGATGGTTTCTGTTCTGGTTTGGAAGCTGGCCCTCTACTGGCCCATTGCTTCTTTGCTTTACCCGACTTATTGTACTGGGTTTGCTTTGATTAATTTTTACCTTTTGTTTTACCTTGCCACCGAAATGGCCGAAATCCCGAGCCCTTAGGCTTAGGGTTATAACTGGCAGGAAACCTGACCTTCTTGGATTCAGCTTCTGACTCCAGAATATCTGTCAATTCCTTACCAAAAAGAATATTTCCAACAAAAGGCAAAGCTTCCAGAACCTTTTTGGATTCTGAATCAGCTTTCCATGTACGTAGCCAAATTGCTCTGCGAGCAGCTACCGTTAAAGCTGATGCTTTAGAAGCAATTGTACCCACATCCATTGCTGCTTCTTCTAGGAATAGCGCAGCCTGTTTCATATAGGCTATATGTGACTCCTACTCCCTAGTAGGTGCTGAGAGCCCATTTTCCAGTTCTTCAGCCCATTCCACTACCGCTTTTGCCATCCAAGCTGAGGCCATAGCCGGCCTTATGACTGCCCCTGACAGAGAAAATATGTTTTTCAAAAAACCATCAACTCTTCTGTCTGTGACATCATTTAATGACGTAGATGGCAAAGGTAAAATAGATTTTCGCACTAATCGAATGACATGCGTATCTACCTTAGGAGGCACTTCTCTTTTTAAACAGTCCCCAGTTGGAAAAGGGTAGTAAGAATCCCATTTTTTTTTTATTCTATATTTCCTATTGGGCGTAGCCCAAGGTTCTTCCATAATTTCTGTCAGTTCCTCTGACCCTGGAAACTCAACCCTAACTGTTTTGGGACGTGTAAACACAGGTGCCTTAGTTTTAATTATTGGCTCAGCTGAATCTTCTAGAGACAGAATAGCCTTCATTGCTCCAATCAACACAGCTATGTCCTCTGAGCTGAATCCCTCCATTTGTTCTTCATATGGTGAAGAAGAGTATATGGAGTCATCATCTGTTGTATCATCCTATGTAGCCTGTGAATTTGATGATATATTTACCCTTGGTTTATCAGCTTGTTGATTAGTAGAAGCTGTAAGGACTATACCATAAGATGGGAGCTGCATGTATGGGTTAATAGTGTACCCTATTCCTGAGGTTGAAGCTGCAGGGCCCAACCTGTCAGCTATACTGGATAAAGTTTGTGCAAACACGGCCCAAGGTGGATCTACTTGTCGTTGAACAGGGATCTGCCTTGCAATCTGCTGAAACTCAAAACAATTTGCATATAACCCATCGTGTGCCAGAGTCGGAGTTGACAACTCCACCTTACAGGATAAACATGTTATGAGTGTCGGTGTTACTGTAACCCCGTCACCTTTGCCGCTCTTAGACATGATAAACAATCAGCTTTTTCACAGTGTACTACACAATTTGTGACTGAAAACACTTTACATGTATAAAAGTGATATCAATCTGACCCCAACCCAAACTTGAGGTTCAGAAGAAAACACTGACAAACATATATAAACAACAGACAGAGAGGAGGGGGGTGCAAATCCCCACCCCTAAATTCCCTTCCGCACACTGAAAATTACCTGTAACCATCCCTGAACCTATCTGGTAATAAAATTCAGAGAATTAGTCACAAATGTTTGCAAACACATGTTTAGCTGCTGGCCACGTCACGGCTTCTCCGATACAGCAGTCCTAACCTACATAATAGCAGTGCCCATATAGGGCCATGTAATTTGTCACAGTAGGCCTCATGATAAAGGCTATTACTAAAACACTTCCAGACAGAGAGCTAACTAACCCAGGAGCCACCCCCAGGATCTCCCAATCGACCCAGCCCTTCTGGCCTCACACCACGCAACATATTTTCGCCATATGCGGTGATAATGGTTTGCGGTCACCTCCTTCCTAGCTTTAATCAGCGTAGGGATGACTTCCTCCGGAATGCCCTTTTCCTTCAGGATCCGGCATTCAACCGCCATGCCGTCAAACGCAGTCGCGGTAAGTCTTGGAACAGACAGGGTCCCTGCTGCAGCAGGTCCTGTCTGAGCGGCAGAGGCCATGGTTCCTCTGATATCATTTCTTGAAGTTCTGGGTACCAAGCTCTTCTTGGAAAATCCGGAACAATGATTATAGGCCCTCATTCCGAGTTGATCGGTCGCAAGGCGATTTTAGCAGAGTTACACACGCTAAGCCGCCGCCTACTGGGAGTGAATCTTAGCTTCTTAAAATTGCGACCGATGTATTCGCAATATTGCGATTACTAACTACTTAGCAGTTTCAGAGTAGCTCCAGACTTACTCTGCTTGTGCGATCATTTCAGTGCTTGTCGTTCCTGGTTGACGTCACAAACACACCCAGCGTTCGCCCAGGCACTCCCACCGTTTCCCCGGCCACTCCTGCGTTTTTTCCGGAAACGGTAGCGTTTTCAGCCACACGCCCCTGAAACACCGTGTTTCCGCCCAGTAACACCCATTTCCTGTCAATCACATTACGTTCGCCGGAGCGAAGAAAAAGCCGTGAGTAAAAATACTTTCTTCATAGTAAAGTTACTTGGCGCAGTCGCAGTGCGAACATTGCGCATGCGTACTAAGCGGATTTTCACTGCGATGCGATGAAAAATACCGAGCGAACAACTCGGAATGAGGGCCATAGTTCTTACTCTTCTCCTTCTTATTATCCTCAGTACCTTGGGTATGAGAGGAAGAGGAGGGAACACATAAACTGACTGGTACACCCACGGTGTCACTAAAGCGTCCACAGCTATCGCCTGAGGGTCCCTTGACCTGGCGCAATATCTTTTTAGATTTTTGTTGAGGCGGGACGCCATCATGTCCACCTGTGGCCTTTCCCACCGGTGTACAACCATTTGGAAGACTTCTGGATGAAGTCCCCACTCTCCCGGGTGGAGGTCGTGTCTGCTGAGAAAGTCTGCTTCCCAGTTGTCCACTCCGGGAATGAACACTGCTGACAGTGCTAACACATGATTTTCCGCCCATCGGAGAATCCTTGTGGCTTCTGCCATCGCCATCCTGCTTCTTGTGCCGCCCTGTCGGTTTACATGGGCGACCGCCGTGATGTTGTCTGACTGGATCAGCACCGGCTGGTGTTGAAGCAGGGGTCTTGCCTGACTTAGGGCATTGTAAATGGCCCTTAGTTCCAGAATATTTATGTGTAGGGAAGTCTCCTGACTCGACCATTGTCCCTAGAAGTTTCTTCCCTGTGTGACTGCACCCCAACCTCGAAGGCTGGCATCCGTGGTCACCAGGATCCAGTCCTGTATGCCGAATCTGCGGCCCTCTAGAAGATGAGCACTCTGCAGCCACCACAGCAGCGACACCCTGGCCCTTGGAGACAGGGTTATCAGCCGATGCATCTGAAGATGCGATCCGGACCACTTGTCCAACAGATCCCACTGAAAGATCCTTGCATGGAACCTTCCGAATGGAATTGCTTCGTAAGAAGCCACCATCTTTCCCAGGACTCGCGTGCAGTGGTGCACCGACACCTGTTTTGGTTTTAGGAGGTCTCTGACTAGAGATGACATCTCCTTGGCCTTCTCCTCCGGGAGAAACACTTTTTTCTGTTCTGTGTCCAGAACCATCCCCAGGAACAGTAGACTCGTTGTAGGAACCAGCTGCGACTTTGGAATATTCAGGATCCAGCCGTGCTGCTGTAGCACTTCCCGAGCTAGTGCTAGTCCGATCAACAACTGTTCCCTGGACCTCGCCTTTATAAGGAGATCGTCCAAGTACGGGATAATTAAAACTCCCTTTTTCCGAAGGAGTATCATCATTTCGGCCATTACCTTGGTAAATACCCTCGGTGCCGTGGACAGACCAAACGGCAACGTCTGGAATTGGTAATGACAGTCCTGTACCACAAATCTGAGGTACTCCTGGTGAGGAGGGTAAATGGGGACATGCAGGTAAGCATTCTTGATGTCCAGTGATACCATGTAATCCCCCTCGTCCAGGCTTGCAATCACCGCCCTGAGCGATTCCATCTTGAACTTGAACCTTCTTATATAAGTGTTCAAGGATTTTAAATTTAAAATGGGTCTCACCGAACCGTCCGGTTTCGGTACCACAAACATTGTGGAATAGTAACCCCGTCCTTGTTGAAGGAGGGGTACCTTGATTATCACCTGCTGAGAATACAGCTTGTGAATCGCCTCCAGCACTGCCTCTCTGTCCGGGGGAGCTGTCGGCAAGGCAGATTTGAGGAAACGGCGAGGGGGAGACGTCTCGAATTCCAGCTTGTACCTCTGAGATACTACTTGTAGAAACCAGGGATCCACCCGTGAGCGAGCCCACTGGTCGCTGAAGTTCTTGAGACGGGCCCCCACCGTACCTGGCTCCGCCTGTGGAGCCCCAGCGTCATGCGGTGGACTTAGAGGAAGCGGGGGAGGACTTTTGTTCCTGGGAACTGGCTGTATGTTGCAGCTTTTTCCCTCTACCTCTGCCTCTGGGCAGAAAGTACGCGCCTCTAACCCGCTTGCCTTTCTGGGGCCGAAAGGACTGTACCTGATAATACGGTGCTTTCTTTGGCTGTGAGGGAACATGGGGTAAAAATGCTGATTTCCCAGCTGTCGCTGTGGAAACGAGGTCCGAGAGACCATCCCCAAACAACTCCTCCCCCTTGTAAGGCAAAACTTCCATGTGCCTTTTAGAATCTGTATCTCCTGTCCACTGCCGAGTCCACAATCCTCTCCTGGCAGAAATGGACATTGCATTTATTTTAGATGCCAGCAGGCAAATATCCCTCTGTGCATCTCTCATGTATAAGACTGCGTCTTTAATATGCTCTATGGTTAGCAATATAGTGTCCCTGTCTAGGGTATCAATGTTTTCCGACAGGGAATCTGACCACGCAGCTGCAGCACTGCACATCCATGCTGAAGCAATAGCCGGTCTCAGTATAATTCCTGAGTGTGTATATACAGACTTCAGGATAGCCTCCTGCTTTCTATCCGCAGGCTCCTTTAGGGCGGCCGTGTCCGGAGACGGTAGTGCCACCTTTTTTGACAGACGTGTGAGCGCTTTATCCACCCTAGGGGATGTCTCCCAACGTGACCGGTCCTCTGGCGGGAAAGGGTACGCCATTAGTAACTTTTTAGAAATTACCAGTTTCTTATCGGGGGAAGCCCACGCTTCTTCACACACTTCATTTAATTCATCAGATGGGGGAAAAACCACTGGTAGCTTTTTCTCCCCAAACATAATACCCTTTTTTGTGGTACCTGGGGTAATATCAGAAATGTGCAACACATTTTTCATTGCCGTAATCATATAACGAGTGGCTCTATTGGAATGTACACTAGTCTCATCGTCGTCGACACTGGAGTCAGTATCCGTGTCGACATCTGTGTCTGCCATCTGAGGTAGTGGGCGTTTTAGAGCCCCTGATGGCTTTTGAGACGCCTGGGCAGGCACGGGCTGAAAAGCCGGCTGTCCCACATTTGCTATGTCGTCAAACCTTTTATGTAAGGAGTTGACACTGTCGCGTAATTCCTTCCACATGTCCATCCATTCAGGTGTCGACCCCGCAGGGGGTGACACCACATTTATCGGCACCTGCTCCGCCTCCACATAAGCCTCCTCATCAAACATGTCGACACAGTCGTACCGACACACCGCACACACACAGGGAATGCTCTGACTGAGGACAGGACCCCACAAAGTACTTTGGGGAGACAGAGAGAGAGTATGCCAGCACACACCAGAGCGCTATATAATGCAGGGATACACACGACACACACTGATTTTTCCCCTATAGCTGCTATAATACACAGTTTGCGCCTAAATTTAGTGCCCCCCCTCTCTTTTTTACCCTATTGAGCCTGGAAACTGCAGGGGAGAGCCTTGGGAGCGTCCTTCCAGCGGAGCTGTGAGAGGAAATGGCGCCAGTGTGCTGAGGGAGATAGCCCCGCCCCCTTCTCGGCGGACTTCTCACGCTTTTCTCAGGATATTTTTGGCAGGGGATTTTACACATATATAGTCTTACTGACTATATTATGTGTTTATTTGCCAAGCCGGAGTCTTCAGCCGCCGATTTCCTGGACGTTCTTCTTGCTTCTGGCTCTGCAAGGGGGACGGCGGCGCGGCTCCGGGACCGGACGACCGAGGCTGGGCCTGTGTTCGATCCCTCTGGAGCTAATGGTGTCCAGTAGCCTAAGAAGCCCAAGCTAGCTGCAAGCAGGTAGGTTCGCTTCTTCTCCCCTCAGTCCCTCGTAGCAGTGAGTCTGTTGCCAGCAGATCTCACTGAAAATAAAAAACCTAAATATACTTTCTTTTCTAAGAGCTCAGGAGAGCCCCTAGTGTGCAACCAGCTCGGCCGGGCACAAAATTCTAACTGAGGTCTGGAGGAGGGGCATAGAGGGAGGAGCCAGTGCACACCAGGTAGTCCTAAATCTTTCTTAGTTGTGCCCAGTCTCCTGCGGAGCCGCTATTCCCCATGGTCCTTACGGAGTCCCCAGCATCCACTAGGACGTCAGAGAAAACATGGAACATACATATCTCTTGTTTATCACTATACCAGTGCTTTTATCACTATACATACAAAGGCTGGCGGCACTTGGAGTCTTGTTAGCAGCCGTGTCCCAGCCACCAGTGCCGTACCACCAGTTGAGAGAATGATGCAAATCCGGAAGTGACATCATTCGGGCATGGCCAGGCAACACCGGTCACAGGGTCCACTAGTGTACTGGTCTCCATGGTGACCACACTGCCTACATGGCAGTGTACTAGCAGTGGCAGTGTACTGGTCGCCATAGAAACACTAGTAGACCCTGTGACCATGGCTGGATGCCTGTGTCCGGATGACGTCACTTCCAGACTCGCGTCATTCTCATGACTGCACTTGTGGCACCGGTGGCTGGGACATCGCAAAACATTTTTTCTACACTAGTACTGCAATGCTCTTTTTTTTATATTTATTAAATTCTCAAATATAAACAGGTGTGGGAAGGGGGATACAGAAAAAAAGAAAAAGTGGTTGTGGTTGGTGGGGGGTCAATAAACATTCCACATCCATAGTAACACACAAATTGGGTGTAGTGTGGTATGCCAGCCGCCGGGCTCCCGGCGACCATGCATACCGGCGCAGGGAGCCCGACCGCCGGCATACTAACCCTGTGGCGAGCGCTAAGGAGCCCCTTGTGGGCTCGCTGCGCTCGCCACGCTGCAGGCACGGTGGCACGCTACGCTATTTTATTCTCCCTCCAGGGGGCTCGTGGACCCCCACGAGGGAGAATAGATGTTGGTATGCCGGGATTCCGGCGCCGGTATACTGTGCGCCGGGATCCCAACATTCGGCATACTGAAGAAGACCACCCCACAAATTCAATGGAACATAAAACCAAAGACTACAAGAATAACGTGAACAAATGAGAGCAGTCACATGAACAAAAACATCAGTATAGCACCAGGGGAGCCTACAACACTCTGGGAAAGATGTATTAATCCTGGAGAACTGATAAGTGGAAAGTGATAACGCACCAGCCAATCAACTCCTGTCATTTTTCAGACTCGTAATGATTGGCTGGTGCATTATCACCTTCCACTTATCATTGCTTTATCACTTCTCCAGGCTTAATACATCTGCCCCTCAGTGTGAAGAGGGCTCAGGAGATCTTCCATCTAGTGTGATAGAAGCCTACGTATGCCCACCCCCTGCCCTTTGGTGGTGAATACATGCCATGGGGACCATTTCTTCTTTGTGCAGAAAAGGAATATAGGACTCCCAAGAGCATCTCAAAATCAAAGTGCACATTGGAAACTACCATAGGAATGGAGGCAGTTTTAAGCAAACATTGCTCTTGGAGCCACCAAAATACAGTATGCCCCAGGACATATCAGTCAGACCTTGGAACTTCAGGGAGGGACAATAAAAACAGGATTTTGGTACTCACCGTTAAATCCTTTTCTCCTAGTCCGTAGAGGATGCTGGGGACTCCAAGGACCATGGGGTGTAGATGGGATCAGCAGGAGCTTGGGCACACTAAAAAGACTTAAAACTGGGTGTGAACTGGCTCCTCCCTCTATGCCCCTCCTCCAGACCTCAGTTATAGGAACTGTGCCCAGGAGAGACGGACAGTACAAGGAAAGATTTTTGTTTTAAACTAAGGGCTACCAAACTACCAGCCCACACCATAAACATACCGTACAACCGGAATAACGCCAAACCAGATAACAGTATGCATAAAACTCCAGCAACCAGCTGCAACAAACCATTACACAACTCGTGTACAAACTAACTTAACCAGTAAGGAAACACACTGCAAGTAATAGTCCGCACTGGGACGGGCGCCCAGCATCCTCTACGGACTAGGAGAAAAGGATTTAATGGTGAGTACCAAAATCCTGTTTTCTCTTACGTCCTAGAGGATGCTGGGGACTCCAAAAGGACCATGGGGATTATACCAAAGCTCCAGAACGGGAGGGAGAGTGCGGACGACTCTGCAGCACCGACTGAGCAAACGCCAGGTCCTAATCGGCCAGGGTATCAAACTTATAGAACTTAGCAAAAGTGCTCTAACCCGACCAAGTAGCTGCTCGGCAAAGCTGTAGCGCCGAGACACCTCGGGCAGCCGCCCAAGATGAGCCCACTTTCCTGGTAGAATGGGCTTTAACCGATTTCGGCACCGGCAGTCCTACCGAAGAATGAGCCTGCTGGATCGTACTACAAATCCAGCGTGCAATAATCTGTTTTGAAGCGGAATGACCAATCTTGTTGGCCGCATACAAAACAAACAACGCTTCAGTTTTCCTAGTAACAGCTGTCCTAGAAACATATACTTTTAACGCTCTTACAACATCCAGAGATTTTGGAATCGCCACCTCTTCCGTAGCTACCGGAACCCCAATAGGTTGGTTAATGTGAAATGAAGAAACCACCTTCGGTAGAAATTGTTGACGAGTCCTCAATTCCGCCCTATCCGATGAAAAATCAAGTACGGGCTCTTATGAGATAAAGCTGCCAATTCCGACACTCGCCTGGCAGATGCCAGCGCCAAAAGCATAACGACCTTCCAAGTGAGAAATTTCATCTCAACCATACGCAAAGGTTCAAACCAGGAAGACATGAGAAACCGTAAGATGACATCGAGGTCCCATGGAGCTACAGGAGGTACAAACGGCGGATTGATATGCATTACACCCTTCACAAACGTCTGAACCTCTGGGAGGGCAGCTAACTCTTTTTGAAAGAAAATAGACAAAGCCGAAATTTGCACTTTGATGGAACCCAGTTTCAGGCCTGCATATACGCCCGCCTGTAAAAAGTGTAGAAAACGACCCAAGTGAAAATCCTCCGCAGGAGCCTTTTTAAGCTCACACCAGGAAACATACTTCCTCCAGATACGGTGATAGAGTTTCGCCGTAACCTCTTTCCTAGCCTTAATGAGAGTTGGAATGACTTCCCTGGGAATACCCTTACGAGCTAAGATCTGGCGCTCAACCTCCATGCCGTCAAACGCAGCCGCGGTAAGTCTGGAAACACGCATGGACCCTGCAACAACAGATCCTCTCTTAGAGGAAGCGGCCAAGGATCTTCCACCAGCAAGTCCTGAAGATCCGGGTACCAGGCCCTTCTTGGCCAGTCTGGAACGACGAGAATCGCCTGAACCCTTGCTCGACGAATGATCCCCAGCACCTTTGGAATGAGAGGAAGTGGAGGGAACACATACACCGACTGGAAGACCCACGGAGACACCAGGGCGTCCACTGCAGTGGCTTGTGGGTGATGTTGTCTGACTGTACCAGGACCGGTCGATCCTGAAGAAGACTTCTTGCTTGGAGCAGGCCGTTGTAAATGGCTCTTAACTCGAGAATATTTATGTGGAGACAGGCTTCCTGGAGCGACCATTTTCCCTGGAAATTTCTTCCTTGGGTGACTGCGCCCCAGCCTCGGAGACTTGCGTCTGTCGTCAGAAGTACCCAATCCTGGATACCGAATCGGCGTCCCCCCAGGAGGTGATGAGCTTGTAGCCACCACAGGAGAGAAATTCTGGCTCTGGGAGATAGACTTATCTTCCGGTGAATGTGTAGATGAGATCCGGACCATTTGCTCAGCAAGTCCCACTGAAACACGCGGGCGTGAAATCTGCCAAATGGAATGGCTTCATACGCTGCAACCATCTTCCCCAGAACCCGAGTACAATAATGGATCGACACACTCGTCGGCTTCAGAAGTTCTCTGACCATCGTCTGCTGTTCCCGAGCCTTTTCTTCTGGAAGGAATATTCTGTAACTCCGTGTCCAGAATCATGCCCAGAAAAGGAAGCAGAGTGGTCGGAATCAACTGGGATTTCGGCAAATTGAGCACCCAACCGTGCTGTCGCAGAACCGATAGTGACAACTGTACACTTCTCAGCAACCGTTCCTTGGACCACGCCTTTATCAGGAGATCGTCCAAGTACGGGATAACTGAAAACCCCTTGTTTGCAAAGAAGAACCATCATTTCTGCCATGACTTTGGTGAAAATCCTCGGAGCCGTGGAAAGCCCAAACGGCAACGTCTGAAATTGGTAATGAGAATCCTGTATCGCAAACCTGAGGAAAGCCTGATGTGGAGGATATATCGGCACATGTAAGTAGGCATCCTTTATGTCGACTGACGCCATAAAATCCCCCCCCTCCAGGCTGGCAATCACCGCTCGAAGGGATTCCATCTTGAACTTGAAGACTTTCAAGTATGGATTGAGGGATTTTAGATTTAGAATTGGTCTGACCGAACCGTCCGGTTTCGGTACCACAAAGAGGCTCGAGTAGAACCCCTCCCCCCGCTGGGACGGAGGGACGGGAACAATGACCTTCTGTAGACACAATTTTTGAATCGCCGCCCGGACCACCTCCCTGTCCGGAAGAACCACTGGTAATGCCGAAATGAAGAACCGGTGAGGGGGCATCTCCCGAAACTCCATTTTTTATCCTTGAGACACGATTTCTAACACCCAAGGATCCAGGTCTGGTTGAATACAGACCTGGCTGAATACCTGAAGACGGCCCCCCACCGGTTCGGACTCCCCCAGGGAAGCCCCAGCGTCATGCGGTGGACTTGGTAGCAGCCGGGGAGGACTTCTGGTCCTGTGCGCCTGAGGCTGCAGGAAGTTTTCATCCCCGTCCTCTACCCTTTGAGGCGAGGAAAGACGAACCTTTCCCACGCCTGTATTTATTGTGATGAAAGGACTGCATTTGTTTATGCGGTGCCTTTTTCTGTTGTGTGGGAACATAAGGAAGAAAAGAGGACTTAAACACAGTCGCGGTCGAGACTAGGTCCGCCAGGCCGTCCCCAAACAAGACAGTACCTTTAAAGGGTAGAGCTTCCATAGACCTCTTGGAGTCGGAATCAGCATTCCATTGATGGATCCACAAGGCCCTCCTGGCAGATATCGACATGGCATTGGTTCTTGATCCCAAGAGACAGACGTCCCTTGCCGCGTCCTTTAGGTAATCCGCAGCGTCCTTAATATAACCGAGAGTTAGAAGGACATTATCTTTATCAAGAGTATCCATGTCACTAGCTAAATTCTCAGCCCATTTAGCAATAGCACTGCTCACCCATACCGACGCCACAGCAGGTCTGACCAATGCACCCGTATTAGCGAAAATGGACTTCAGACACGTCTCCAACTTGCGATCCGCAGGATCCTTGAGAGCTGCCGTATCAGGAGACGGAAGCGCCACCTTCTTAGACAAACGGGATAGAGCTTTATCAACAGTTGGAGATGTCTCCCATTTTTCCCTGTCATCAGAGGGGAAAGGATACGCCATATAAATCCTCTTGGGAATCTGCCATTTCTTATCCGGCGACTCCCAAGCCTTTTCACAAAGAGTATTCATTTCATGAGAGGGGGGAAACTTCAACTCAGGTTTCTTTCCCTTGAACAAGCAAATCCTTGTTTCCTGTACCGCAGGTTCATCAGAAATCTACAAAACATCCTTTATAGCCACAATCATGTACTGACTTTTTCCACACCTGCGTCTGTGACTCAGACTTATCTAACCTCTTAGATAAAGAAGCTACATTGGAATTTATTGTATTAAGGAGTGCTAGTAAATCAGGAGTCGGCTGCGTCGACAGTGCTACATCTAGCCCCGCATCCCCACCTCCCATAACCTCCTCTGGTGAATAACATTCAGGCTCCGACATGTAGACACGTAGTACCGACACACAACACACACAGAACCGTCCCAGCAAGGTGACAGGCCCACAATGCAGCCCAGAAGAGGAGACAGAGGGAGTGTGCCAGCTCACACCCCAGCGCCTGTATATTGGTACACGAATATATGTACCCAGCGCTGCCTTATTATCAAAAAGACTGGTTCCCCACTGCGGCTCCCCTCTGGAGATGCCCCTTTTACTTGAAATCAGCGTGGAGGTCCCGGCAGCGTCTCTCCCTCCGTCTGGTGCAGGGAGAAAATGGCGCGTGTGAGCCGCGGACCGAAGCTCCGCCCCCTTCCCGGCGGCTTCGGCCCGCCAAATTCAAACTCATGTAAAATGCCGGCGGGGGTCCGTAAAAGGTGCCTCGGCACCCACAAAACTTCAGTAACATGCCTCCCAGGGCGCCCCCCCCCCCCCAGCGCCCTGCACCCAGTGACAACCGTTGGTGATATGTGTGTGGGAGCATGGAGCACAGCGTTACCGCTGTGCTTTACCTTCCGTCACTGAAGTCTTCTGCCGTCCTGAAGTGTTCTGATCTTCTCATACTAACCCGACTTCTGCCTTCTGGCTTCTGTGAGGGGGTGACGGCGTGGCTCCGGGAACAAGCAGCTAGGCGCACCAAGTGATCGAACCCTCTGGAGCTAATGGTGTCCAGTAGCCGAGAAGCAGAGCCTTGAAACTCACAGAAGTAGGTCCTGCTTCTCTCCCCTCACTCCCACGCTGCAGGGAGCCTGTAGCCAGCAGTGCTCCCTGAAAATAAAAAATCTAACAAAGTCTTTTTCTAGAGAAACTCAGTAGAGCTCCCGTAGTGTGCATCCAGTCACTCCTGGGCACAAAGTCTAACTGAGGTCTGGAGGAGGGGCATAGAGGGAGGAGCCAGTTCACACCCAGTTTTAAGTCTTTTTAGTGTGCCCAAGCTCCTGCGGATCCCGTCTATACCCCATGGTCCTTTTGGAGTCCCCAGCATCCTCTAGGACGTAAGAGAAAGCAGGAGCGCCCTCTGGGGTTTCGTGGTCTACCATCACACCAAGGAACAAAGATGATCCTAAAGATTCTGTTCACTCTATGCAATAATTTCAACTACATTTCTGTGTTTGTGGATCAACATTGTGAAATAATATAGATTCCCACTGTGGGATTGTATCTTACGAGTCACAGTGGAGAGCGATAAACGTTTTTTTCCACAAGGTGATGGCACCTCTGGATTCTCCCCCAGTTTGTCTTGCCTACACAGGCGAGTGGTGTGGGCGTAAGGCATCAAGGGCAGGATGTACTAAGCCTTGAAAAGTGATAATTTCACTGTGATAAAGTACCAGCCAATCAGCTCCTAACTGCCATGTCACAGGCTGTGTTCAATAAATGTCAATATGGAGCTGGTTGGCTGGTCACAGCCAATATCCAGTTTCTGACACTTAGCCAGTTAAAGACATCGGACTGAGGCATATTAAGCAGATTACGTAACGACTCGAAGAGTAAAATAAAAGCGGAGGAAAAATCTGGTGCTAGGTTTGTAGACACCATAAGGACAAAGCAGGATGCAGAGGCAGATCAGCATATGAAAAGCAACAGTACAGATCATCCAAGCGCAGCGACGGGAGCAGACCCATTGTGCAGTGATGGATGTAGAAGATCATGGGTGATGTCAATTGTGATAGCTCACAAGTATTTTTATGTCCAATAATACATGTATGCATGGAGGATCATGGGTAATATCACACAGGGTATCGTCCCCTTGATAAGTGATTAACATCTCTAGTATGAGAATCACCTAAAAGTATAAGAAAGAGACTTGGCTGGTAGCACACCATGATATCAGTGAGGATGAGCTCAGAAGTCTTACAGGGGCTGATGACTCCTGATGTATGAGATACACCAGAGACTGTGGGGAGGAGACTGGTCAGATCTCTGGGCTGGTAACACACAGTGACATGATGTGAGGGGGAGAGCAGGAGTATAATAGGGGCTGATGACTCCTGATGTATGAGATACACCAGAGAGTGCAGGGAGGAGACTGGTCAGATTTCTGGGCTGGTAACACACAGTGACATGATGTGAAGAGGAGAGCAGGAGTATAATAGGGGCTGATAGCTCCTGATGTATAAGATACACCAGAGAGTGTGGGGAGGAAACTCGTCAGATCTCTGGGCTGGTAACACAGTGACATGATGTGAGGGGGAGGAGCAGGAGTATAATAGGGGCTGATGGCTACTGATGTATGAGATACACCAGATAGTGCGGGGAGGAGACTGGTCAGATCTCTGGGCTGGTAACACACAGTGACATGATGTGAGAGGAAGAGCAGGAGTATAATAGGGGCTGATAGCTCCTGATGTATGAGATACAACCAGAGAGTGTGGGGAGGAGACTGGTCAGATCTCTGGGCTGGTAACACACAGTGACATGATGTGAGGAGAGCAGGAGTATAATAGGGGCTGATGGCTCCTTATGTACGAGATACACCAGAGAATGTGGGGAGGAGACTGGTCAGATCTCTGGGCTGGAAACACACAGTGACATGATGTGAGGGGGAGAGTAGGAGTATAATAGGGGCTGATGGATCCTAGCTCCCCTACTGGGCAGATACATTTCCCTCATTAGTCTGTACTGACAGAGGAGGGTGTAGAATAAGAGACTGCTGTAGTGATAGAACAAGGACAATATGTGAGTCCTCTCTGTAATAAGTGATCATTACTCACCTGTGCTGATATCTGTAGGGTTTTCCTCCTCCTTACACTGCTGATCACCCATCACATACGTCACTTCTCCCTCTATATCTTCTACCTTAATATCAGTCACATACGTCTCTTCTTCTCCCTCTATATATTCTACCTTAATAACAGTCAGATCTTCATCCTAAACAATAAAAAAATAAAACATTTGAAATGACTACAAAGTGCATTAGTTTAGAGTAACAAGAGCAATACCAGTGTATAACACACACAGCTGCTCTATAGAGCATACAGTGACAGTTGCTTTGGTGTCTGGTGAGACCCTAAATCCCACCTACCTGATCCTCCTGTGGGGTCCTGTGATTCTCCTCTGTACAGTCCTGGGAATATCTCTCTGGGGAGTCTCTGTTACTGGATCCATCTGTAGGAGACACGCAGTGACTGGGTACATTTTGTATATGCAACTGCTCCCTATCAGAACTGCTCTCCATTACCATAAAAAAAAGTCTCCAATGACCCAGTTAGTAAGTAGCCAGTAAAGACTAATAGGGGCTGATGATTGACATCCCCACTGGGCAGATACATTTCCCTCATTAGTCTGTACTGACAGAATAGGGTGTAGAATAAGATGCTGCTGTAGTGACAAAACAAGGAGAATATAACCCCATCTGGAATACTGGGGCAGATTTATTAAGCTTGGTGAAGTGATAAAGTGGAAGGTGATAAAACACCAGTCAGTCAGCTCCTAACTGTCATTTTTCAAACCCAGCCTGTGGTATGGCAGATAAGCTCACTTCACCGAGCTTAATAAATCTGCCCCATTGTGTCCAGTTCTGGAGACCATATCTCCAGAAGGATATAAATACATTAGAGAGTGTACAAAGACGTGCATGGCCTATATCACAAAACTAACCCGGAAATGCTAAAAGAACTTAACATGTATAGTTTGGAGGAGAGAAGGGAAAGGGGGGACATGATAGAAACTTTCAAATATATCAAGGGTCTTAAAGTTCAGGAGGGAAACATTCTTCAAAGGAAGAGAAGCAATAGGACACAAGGACATACACTGAGACTGGAGGGGGGGGGGGGGGTGTTCAGGGGAAATTTAAGGAAAAATTACTTCACAGAAAGGGTAGTGGATAAGTGGAATAGCCTCTCATCAGAGGTGGTAGAGGCTAAGACTGTAGAGCAATTTAAACATGCTTGGGATAGGCATATGAATATCCATACAAAGAATTAAGGTTCAAAAAGGGTTGAGATTGTCTAAAGGATAAAAAAAAAGGGGCAGACTAGATGGGCCAAGTGGTTCTTATCTGCCGTCACATTCTGTATTTCTATGTTACTCTCTCTGTAATAAGTGATTATTACTCACCTGTGCTGATATCTGTAGGGATTTCCTCCTCCTTACACTGCTGATCCTCCCTCACATACGTCTCTTCTTCTTCCTCTATATCTTCTACCTTAATTTTAACCAGGCCTTCACACTAAATAATACACAAACAATAAAATAACATTTTAAAAATGTCTGCTTTCATTCAGTCACAATAAGCAGAGTCGTAAAAAAAAGACTCAACCAGCTTCTCTATAGATTACATAGCAAAGTACCACATTGGTAAATTGGTGAGAGTCTAAATCCCACCTACCTGATCCTCATGTGGGGTCCTGTGATTCTCCTCTGTAGAGTCCTGGGAATAAAGAGGACGGGAACATCTCTCTGGGGTATCTCTGTTACTGGCTCCATCTGTAGGAGACACGCAGTGACTGGGTACATTGTGTATAAGTGATTATCAGGTGGTGTGTGTATCTAGGTATGCAGATAAACTTCACCCCATTAGTCTCCTCTTACCCAGTGATGTGAGGGCCCGGTGATTCTCCATCATCACGTCCTTGTATAGATTTTTATGTGCTTCTATATATTCTCCCTCCTACATGGAGAGATAGACAGTGACATCCTGACACCTTATAGGAACCTGACACACAATGATACAGCCTAGTCATCTTGCTGGACTGTGGAGCCGCACCCTGCCCTTATGATGGTGCCCTACAGAAACCGCCTGCTCTCTGCCACCCCCACCCATGGGCCGCTGTGTCCCGCAGGTGGGAGAACTTGCGATGAATAGATGCAGCACGCATGCGGGGGCTGGCCATAGACAACTTTATACTGGTAGGCCCATAGGAGAAGCTAGGGGACATAAGGGTTATGTACATGATGCTAGAAACTGCATATAAACCACAGGGACAGGGATTGTGTGTATAAAATAAGGCAGTCTTGCCTAATATCTGATATCATGCCGCATATACACTGACCAGTACATACATACCAATATCATACCAGATACATTACACACTGACCAGTACATACACCCCTAGCGTTCATTCTAGCACCCTGCACCTTTCAAAACATGTGCAGTTCCTCTTTCCTGCCTGGGGTGTCGATCTCTGCTCTGGTGCTTCTCAGCACACTCTGGTCTGTATTTCAGTGCTGAGATAAAGACCAGAGTGTTCTGAGAAGCACCAGAGCAGAGAGCGACACCCCAGGCAGGAAAGATGAACTGCATGGATTTTGAAAGGTGCAGGGTGCTAGAATGAACACTACACCCCAATATCATACAGGATACACACTGACCAGTACATACATCCCGATATCATACCGGATACACACTTACCACTACAGACAGATGTGTCCTCATTCATCTTTGCTACAGTCACGCCAAACAGCCCTCTTGGAACGCCAGGTCATGTGAGAATCTTCTAGCATTGGGCGTCTTTCTTGCCAAAAAGCATCTTAATCTCAAAACAACACAACACAACCAGGACGCACAAGGAGACTGTGCTGATTAATATGATACATGACACTTCTGTATTGTGTGCGACTGAGTCTCTGAATCTGTATATGAAGTGCTACAATGTTGCGGCCACAGTTTTTTCCAATACCAGTTCTGTTCTGCTTCGCACACAGACCTAGGCCTGATTCAGCACAGGACACTGTTTCAAATGCCCATGCAGATTCCTGATTATGCAGAATGATCGCATGCAGTCCCCCCTTCTGCCTCAGCCCGACTGACAGGGGGACGGGAACAACCAGCGTTTCCGGGAGTGGCAAGGACAGGGTCCGAGACTCTTGACGCATACTTCCTGGCCTCGCAAGGCGCACTGTGACGGCCAGCCTGAGTAAGCTGAGGCTTACTCAGCTGGCCGTCTACGGGAAACTTCTAGACCAGAGATTTTCAACCTTTTACAACTCGCGGCACACTGAACAAGATTTAAATATTGCCAAGGAACACTCAAATATAATGGTGATGCATGGTGCAACTGTGTGTCCTGGGATGTCATGTCGCAGCTTCTCCATTGGTAATGCCGGAGCCACATCTGAGAAAGCCAGAAGAGCCCAACACTGCCCGGGCCCCAAATTAGAACTGGCTCTGCATCCACTAAACCCACCAGTATTGATTGTTCCAGGGCCTCAGTAGCTGCAAAACACTGATGGGCCTGGCTCTGCTTCTATGGCGGCACACCTGGAGACTGCTTAGGGCACACTAGTGTGCCATGGCACAGTGGTTGAAAAACACTGTTCTAGACCAACAGTCGCAACGTTGATTCCAGACTGCAACCTCGGTCGCAGTACTGGGATCGTAAGTGCAGCAAGAAGGTGTCCGATACGGGTGGTCTTCTGTATGCTGACTGACGGGATCCCGGCGCACAGTATACCGGCGCCGGGATCCCGACAGCCGGCATACCGACACTTATTCTCCCTCGTGGGGGTCCATGACCCCCCTGGAGGGAGAATAAAATAGTGTGGTGCGCATAGCGCGCCACCGTGCCCGTAGCGCGGCGAGCGCAGCGAGCCCGCAAGGGGCTCATTTGCGCTCGCCACACTGTCGGTAAGCCGGCGGTCGGGCTCCCGGCGCCGGTATGCTGGTCGCCGGGAGCCCGACCGCCGGCATATCGTAGTGAACCCGTCTGATACCTCCTTCTGCATTTGCAGTGGATTTGCAAATCTGCTTGTGTGTGCAAATCTGTCTACTGCTGAATCAGGCCCTCAATCATACACAATATACAAGTGTCATAGATCACATTAATCAGAACAGTCCCCATGTGCGTCCTAGTGGTGTTGTGTTGCAAATAAGATGCAAAAAAGAAAGCCCAAAGTTAGTAGAGCTGCACGGGACCTGGCAGCTCATTCATACCAGGCATCTCGTGCTGCATCGCGCATCAAGGCTGGATGTACAGCCCAATATCATACTGGATACACACTGACCAGTACAAACAGCCTGATATTATAGCGGATAAGCACGGACCAGTACATAAAGCTTGATATCATACCGGATACACGCTGACCAGTGAAGCGCATCACTGCACAGTCCTCTCTCCCCTATATAATAATACCACATATCAGTGTGTGCTGGGAGCTGTGTTATCCCCATCATATATCACTGCACAGTCCCCTCTCCCCTATATAATAATACCACATATCACTGTGTGCTGAGAGCTGTGTTTTCCCCCATCATATATCACTGTACAGTCCTCTCTCCTCTATATAATAATACCACATATCAGTGTGTGCTGTGAGCTGTGTTATCCCCATCATATATCACTGTACAGTCCCCTCTCCCCTATATAATAATACCACATATCACTGTGTGCTGGGAGCTGTGTTATCCCCCATCATATATCACTGTACAGTCCCCTCTTCTCTATATAATAATACCACATATCAGTGTGCCGGGAGCTGTGTTATCCCCATCATATATCACTGTACAGTCCTCTCTCCTCTATATAATAATACCACATATCAGTGTGTGCTGGGAGCTGTGTTATCCCCATCATATATCACTGTACAGTCCCCTCTCCCCTATATAATAATACCACATATCACTGTGTGCTGGGAGCTATGTTATCCCCCATCATATATCACTGTACAGTCCTCTCTCCTCTATATAATAATACCACATATCACTGTGTGCTGGGAGCTGTGTTATCCCCCATCATATATCACTGTACAGTCCTCTCTCCTCTATATAATAATACCACATATCAGTGTGTGCCAGGAGCTGTGTTATTCCCCATCATATATCACTGTACAGTCCCCTCTCCCCTATATAATATCACATATCGGTGTGCTGGGAGCTGTGTTATCCCCATCATATATCACTGTACAGTCCCCTCTCCCCTAT
Organism: Pseudophryne corroboree; assembly: GCF_028390025.1. NCBI lineage: Eukaryota > Metazoa > Chordata > Amphibia > Anura > Myobatrachidae > Pseudophryne > Pseudophryne corroboree. Next base: position 87,210,442 of record NC_086446.1, read on the forward strand.
ATAATAATACCACATATCACTGTGTGCTGAGAGCTGTGTTATCCCCCATCATATATCACTGTACAGTCCCCTCTCCTCTATATAATAATACCACATATCACTGTGTGCTGGGAGCTGTGTTATCCCCCATCATATATCACTGTACAGTCCTCTCTCCTCTATATAATAACACCACATATCAGTGTGCCGGGAGCTGTGTTATCCCCATCATATATCACTGCACAGTCCTCTCTCCTCTATATAATAATACCACATATCAGTATGTGCCGGGAGCTGTGTTATCCCCATCATATATCACTGTACAGTCCCCTCTCCCCTATATAATAATACCACATATCACTGTGTGCTGGGAGCTATGTTATCCCCCATCATATATCACTGTACAGTCCTCTCTCCTCTATATAATAATACCACATATCACTGTGTGCTGGGGATGTGTTATCACCCATCATATATCACTGTACAGTCCTCTCTCCTCTATATAATAATACCACATATCAGTGTGTGCCAGGAGCTGTGTTATCCCCATCATATATCACTGTACAGTCCCCTCTCCCCTATATAATAATATCACATATCACTGTGTGCTGGGAGCTGTGTTATCCCCCATCATATATCACTGTACAGTCCCCTCTTCTCTATATAATAATACCACATATCAGTGTGCCGGGAGCTGTGTTATCCCCATCATATATCACTGTACAGTCCTCTCTCCTCTATATAATAATACCACATATCAGTGTGTGCCGGGAGCTGTGTTATCCCCATCATATATCACTGTACAGTCCCCTCTCCCCTATATAATAATACCACATATCACTGTGTGCTGGGAGCTGTGTTATCCCCCATCATATATCACTGCACAGTCCCCTCTCCCCTATATAATAATAACAGGATTTTGGTACTCACCGTAAAATCCTTTTCTCCTAGTCCGTAGAGGATGCTGGGGACTCCAAAAGGACCATGGGGTATAGACGGGATCTGCAGGAGCTTGGGCACACTAAAAAAAACTTAAAACTTGGTGTGAACTGGCTCCTCCCTCTATGCCCCTCCTCCAGACCCCAGTTATAGGAACTGTGCCCAGGAGAGACGGACAGTACAAGGAAAGATTTTTGTTTTAACGAAGGGCTACCAAACTACCAGCCCACGCCATAAACATACCGTACAACCAGAATAACGCCAAACCAGATAACAGTATGCATAAAACTCCAGCAACCAGCTGCAACAAACCAATACACAAGTCGTGTACAAACTAACTTAACCAGTAAGGAAACACACTGCAAGTAATAGTCCGCACTGGGACGGGTGCCCAGCATCCTCTACGGACTAGGAGAAAAGGATTTAACGGTGAGTACCAAAATCCTGTTTTCTCTTACGTCCTAGAGGATGCTGGGGACTTCAAAAGGACCATGGGGATTATACCAAAGCTCCAGAACGGGCGGGAGAGTGCGGACGACTCTGCAGCACCGACTGAGCAAACGCCAGGTCCTCATCGGCCAGGGTATCAAACTTATAGAACTTAGCAAAAGTGTTCGAACCCGACCAAGTAGCTGCTCGGCAAAGCTGTAGCGCAGAGACACCTCGGGCAGCCGCCCAAGATGAGCCCACTTTCCTGGTAGAATGGGCTTTAACAGATTTCGGCACCGGCAGTCCTACCGAAGAATGAGCCTGCTGGATCGTACTACAAATCCAGCATGCAATAGTCTGTTTTGAAGCGGGATGACCAATCTTGTTGGCCGCATACAAAACAAACAGCGCTTCAGTTTTCCTAGTAACAGCTGTCCTAGAAACATATACTTTTAACGCTCTTACAACATCCAGAGATTTTGGAATCGCCACCTCTTCCGTAGCTACCGGAACCACAATAGGTTGGTTAATGTGAAATGAAGAAACCACCTTCGGTAGAAATTGTTGACGAGTCCTCAATTCCGCCCTATCCGAATGAAAAATCAAGTACAGGCTCTTATGAGATAAAGCTGCCAATTCCGACACTCGCCTGGCAGATGCCAGTGCCAAAAGCATAACGACCTTCCAAGTGAGAAATTTCATCTCAACCTTACGCAAAGGTTCAAACCAGGAAGACATGAGAAACCGTAAGACGACATCGAGGTCCCATGGAGCTACAGGAGGTACAAACGGCGGATTGATATGCATTACACCCTTCACAAAGGTCTGAACCTCTGGGAGGGCAGCTAACTCTTTTTGAAAGAAAATAGACAAAGCCGAAATTTGCACTTTGATGGAACCCAATTTCAGGCCTGCATCTACGCCCGCCTGTAAAAAGTGGAGAAAACGACCCAAGTGGAAATCCTCCGCAGGAGACTATTTAAGCTCACACCAGGAAACATACTTCCTCCAGATACGGTGATAGTGTTTCGCCGTAACCTCTTTCCTAGCCTTAATGAGAGTTGGAATGACTTCCCTGGGAATACCCTTACGAGCTAAGATCTGGCGCTCAACCTCCATGCCGTCAAACGCAGCCGCGGTAAGTCTGGAAACACGCATGGACCCTGCAACAACAGATCCTCTCTTAGAGGAAGCGGCCAAGGATTTCCACCAGCAAGTCCTGAAGATCCGGGTACCAGGCCCTTCTTGGCCAGTCTGGAACGACGAGAATCGCCTGAACCCTTGCTCGACGAATGATCCCCAGCACCCTTGGAATGAGAGGAAGTGGAGGGAACACATACACCGACTGGAAGACCCACGGAGACACCAGGGCGTCCACTGCAGTGGCTTATGGGTCCCTTGACCTGGAACAATACCTCGGGAGCTTCTTGTTGAGCCGAGACGCCATCATGTCTATCAACGGAATTCCCCAGAGTCTTGTCACTTCTGCAAATACCTCTTGGTGCAGAGCCCACTCTCCCGGATGGAGGTCGTGCCTGCTGAGGAAATCCGCTTCCCAGTTGTCCACCCCCGGTAGGAAAACTGCTGACAGTGCGCTGACGTGTTGTTCCGCCCAGCGAAGGATCTTTGTGGCCTCCGCCATTGCCGCTCTGCTCCTCGTTCCGCCTTGCCGGTTTATATGGGCCACCACTGTGATGTTGTCTGACTGTACCAGGACCGGTCGATCCTAAAAAAGACTTCTTGCTTGGAGCAGGCCGTTGTAAATGGCTCTTAACTCGAGAATATTTATGTGTAGACAGGCTTCCTGGAGCGACCATTTTCCCTGGAAATTTCTTCCTTGGGTGACTGCGCCCCAGCCCCGGAGACTTGCATCTGTCGTCAGAAGTACCCAATCCTGGATACCGAATCGGCGTCCCCCCCAGGAGGTGATGAGCTTGTAGCCACCACAGGAGAGAAATTCTGGCTCTGGGAGATAGACTTATCTTCTGGTGAATGTGTAGATGAGATCCGGACCATTTGCTCAGCAAGTCCCACTGAAACACGCGGGCGTGAAATCTGCCAAATGGAATGGCTTCGTACGCCGCAACCATCTTCCCCAGAACCCGAGTACAATAATGGATCGACACACTCGTCGGCTTCAGAAGTTCTCTGACCATCGTCTGCAGTTCCCGAGCCTTTTCTTCTGGAAGGAATACCTTCTGTAACTCCATGTCCAGAATCATGCCCAGAAAAGGAAGCCGAGTGGTCGGAATCAACTGGGATTTCGGCAAATTAAGCACCCAACCGTGCTGTCGCAGAACCGATAGTGACAACTCTACACTTCTCAGCAACCGTTCCTTGGACCTCGCCTTTATCAGGAGATCGTCCAAGTACGGGATAATTGAAACCCCTTGTTTGCGAAGAAGAGCCATCATTTCTGCCATGACCTTGGTGAAAATCCTCGGAGCCGTGGAAAGCCCAAACGGCAACGTCTGAAATTGGTAATGAGAATCCTGTATCGCAAACCTGAGGAAAGCCTGATGTGGAGGATATATCGGCACATGTAAGTAGGCATCCTTTATGTCGACTGACGCCATAAAATCCCCCCCCCCTCCAGGCTGGCAATCACCGCTCGAAGGGATTCCATCTTGAACTTGAAGACTTTCAAGTATGGATTGAGGGATTTTAGATTTAGAATTGGTCTGACCGAACCGTCCGGTTTCGGTACCCCAAAGAGGCTCGAGTAGAACCCCTCCCCCCGCTGGGACGGAGGGACGGGAACAATGACCTCTTCTGTAGACAATTTTTGAATCGCCACCCGGACCACCTCCCTGTCCGGAAGAACCACTGGTAATGCCGAAATGAAGAACCGGTGAGGGGGCATCTCCTGAAACTCCAGTTTGTATCCTTGAGACACGATTTCTAACACCCAAGGATCCAGGTCTGATTGAATCCAGACCTGGCTGAATACCTGAAGACGGCCCCCCACCGGTCCGGACTCCCCCAGGGAAGCCCCAGCGCCATGCGGTGGACTTGGTAGCAGCCGGGGAGGACTTCAGGAAGTTTTCTTCCCTGTGCTCTACCCTTTGAGGCGAGGAAAGACGAACCTTTCCCACGCCTGTATTTATTGTGACGAAAGGACTGCATTTGTTGATGTGGTGCCTTTTTCTGTTGTGTGGGAACATAAGGAAGAAAAGAGGACTTACCCGCAGTCGAGACTAGGACCGCCAGGCCGTCCCCAAACAAGACAGTACCTTTAAAGGGTAGAGCTTCCATAGACCTCTTAGAGTCGGCATCAGCATTCCATTGATGGATCCACAAGGCCCTCCTGGCAGATATCGACATGGCATTGGTCCTTGATCCCAAGAGACAGACGTCCCTTGCTGCTTCCTTTAAGTAATCCGCGGCGTCCTTAATATAACCAAGAGTTAGAAGGACATTATCTTTATCAAGAGTATCCATGTCACTAGCTAAATTCTCAGCCCATTTTCCTGTACCGCAGATTCATCAGAAATCTGCAAAACATCCTTTATAGCCACAATCATGTACTGAATACTCTTAACTAATCGTGGATGTAACGCAGCCTCAGTGAAATCGACCTCGGAATCAGGGTCCGTGTCGGTATCCGTATCCCCCACCTGAGTAAAAGGCCTCTTATGGGACCCGGATGGGGTCTGTACCTGCGCTAAAGCCTCCTCCATGGACTTTTTCTACACCTGCGTCTGTGACTCAGACTTATCTAACCTCTTAGATAAAGAAGCTACATTGGAATTTATTGTATTAAAAAGTGCTAGTAAATCAGGAGTCGGCTGCGTCGACAGTGCTACATCTAGCCCCGCATCCCCACCTCCCATAACCTCCTCTGGTGAATAACATTCAGGCTCCGACATGTCGACACGTAGTACCGACACACAACCCACACAGAACCGTACCAGCAAGGTGACAGGCCCACAATGCAGCCCAGAAGAGGAGACAGAGGGAGTGTGCCAGCTCACACCCCAGCGCCTGTATATTGGTACACGAATATATGTACCCAGCGCTGCCTTATTATCAAAAAGACTGGTACCCCACTGCGGCTCCCCTCTGGAGATGCCCCCTTTACTTGAAATCAGCGTGGAGGTCCCGGCAGCGTCTCTCCCTCCGTCTGGTGCAGGGAGAAAATGGCGCGTGTGAGCCGCGGACCGAAGCTCCGCCCACTTCCCGGCGGCTTCGGCCCGCCAAATTCAAACTCATGTAAAATGCCGGCGGGGGTCTGTAAAAGGTGCCTCGGCACCCACAATCATATGCCGCCCTTACAAAACTTCAGTAACATGCCACCCAGGGCGCCCCCCCCCCCAGCGCCCTGCACCCAGTGACAACCGTTGGTGATATGTGTGTGGGAGCATGGAGCACAGCGTTATCACTGTGCTTTACCTTCCGTCACTGAAGTCTTCTGCCGTCCTGAAGTCTTCTGATCTTCTCATACTCCCCCGACTTCTGCCTTCTGGCTTCTGTGAGGGGGTGACGGCGTGGCTCCGGGAACAAGCAGCTAGGCGCACCAAGTGATCGAACCCTCTGGAGCTAATGGTGTCCAGTAGCCGAGAAGCAGAGCCTTGAAACTCACAGAAGTAGGTCCTGTTTCTCTCCCCTCACTCCCACGCTGCAGGGAGTCTGTAGCCAGCAGTGCTCCCTGAAAATAAAAAACCTAACAAAAGTCTTTTTCTAGAGAAACTCAGTAGAGCTCTCCTAGTGTGCATCCAGTCACTCCTGGGCACAAAGTCTAACTGGGGTCTGGAGGAGGGGCATAGAGGGAGGAGCCAGTTCACACCCAGTTTTAAGTATTTTTAGTGTGCCCAAGCTCCTGCGGATCCCGTCTATACCCCATGGTCCTTTTGGAGTCCCCAGCATCTTCTAGGACGTAAGACAAAAGACATATCAGTGTGTGCCGGGAGCTGTGTAATCCCCCATCATACATCACTGTACAGTCCCCTCTCCCCTATATAATAATACCACATATCAGTGTATGCTGGGAGCTGTGTTATCCCCCATCATATATCACTGCACAGTCCCCTCTCCCCTATATAATAATACCACATATCAGTGTGTGCCGGGAGCTGTGTTATCCCCCATCATATATCACTGCACAGTCCCCTCTCCCCTATATATAATAATACCACATATCAGTGTATGCCGGGAGCTGTGTTATCCCCCATCTTATATCACTGTACAGTCCCCTCTCCCCTATATAATAATACCACATATCAGTGTGTGCTGGGAGCTGTGTTATCCCCCATCATATATCACTGTACAGCCCCCTCTCCTCTATATAATAATACCACATGGTGTATGCCGGGAGCTGTTATCCCCCAATCATATATCACTGTACAGTCCCCTCTCCTCTATATAATAATATCACACATCAGTGTGTGCTGGGAGCGGTGTTATCCCCCATCATATATCACTGTACAGTCCCCTCTCCCCTATATAATAATACCACATAGTGTATGCCGGGAGCTGTTATCCCCCAATCATATATCACTGTACAATCCCCTCTCCTCTATATAATAATACCCCCTATCAGTGTATGCCGGGAGCTGTTATCCCCCAATCATATATCACTGTACAGTCCCCTCTCCTCTATATAATAATATCACATATCAGTGTGTGCTGGGAGCGGTGTTATCCCCCATCATATATCACTGTACAGCCCCCTCTCCCCTATATAATATCACATATCAGTGTGTGTCGGGAGCTGTGTTATCCCCCATCATATATCACTGTACAGTCCCCTCTCCCCTATATAATAATACCACATATAAGTGTATGCCGGGAGCTGTGTTATCCCAATCATATATCACTGTACAGTCCCCTCTCCCCTGTATAATAATACCACATATCAGTGTGTGCCGGGAGCTATGTTATCCCCATCATATATCACCATAGGTGGATCCGGGGAAAAGCAGCAGCACTACTGCTATTTCAGTCAGATTTTATAAAAGCTGGCAGGCACTAGGACCCGTCGTGGCTCTAACAGCAAGTCCGTGTGGTAACCAATGGGAAGGCTGGAGCTGCAGATCTAGCCTCCCCCTGCTCACACCGCAACCTACCTCCCCCACTGCCAGCCGGCCAGAGTCCAGCCCAGGCGTGGGGTTCAAATGCCAGCATTAAGTAAGACTGTTACTTATGACGGCGCAGAAGGCTTCATTAGCCCTCACTGCATCGCACAGTTTCCCAGCACTTCCTCCTTCACTTCCTTTACCACCATGCTAGGTGCAGACAAACTCAGCTTTGAGAAGGCGGTCCGGTCCGTGTGATTGTGACATGGCTGTATGTCTTATGCTGCTTGTTGGAGATCCAGCTGGCTGCTTCTGCTAATCAAAGATGGGCAGTTCATGTTCTGCAGTGTGAGTCTCAGACGGCAGGGTATGCTGCACCTGCCACCACCAACTAAAAACGTTAATAATTATATTGTGCTGGGGTGCCTTCCAGGATGCGCTTCTACAGCCAATCATTACCTGATGGCGTACTCTGTGAGGCCACGCCCCTACTGATACCACACCGCTTATCTGGGAGCACATGTGCATTAGGTGCAAGTAAATATAACTATTACCATTCCCCTATCATGGTGCCCCCCCCTTTCATTTTCTTCTGGAACCGCCCCTGTATATCACTGTACAGTACACTCTACTCTATACAAAAATACCACATATCATGGCACCATAGGCTGTTCCCCCCCCCCCCCCCCTGTCTAATAGTAACAGGACACCAGAGGCTGCTGCCCCTCTATAATACTAATAACAGAACACTACAGGCTGCTCCTACTATATGAATAATAATAATAACAACAGAAAATCCGATTACTTGCTGCTGCCGAATACAGATGTCTCCTCAAAGCAGAATAAGCGTCCCCCACACCAGCATACAGAACACCCGGAATTCGCAATTCTACAGTCAGAAATACAACTTCCGGCATGTGGAACGCACTAGCCGGAAGTAACTTGGAACGCACAACCCGGAAGCCTGCTGAAACGAGTTTGCAGGAAATAGAGTTCTATCTCACTCTGCAAGCAGGAAGCAGGGTGTGTAATGTAAACGTCTTCCGGGGAGAGCAGGCAGTAACTGGCCCGGGTGAGTACATAGAGCTATATAAGAGAGGTCACCTGTAGCCCATACATGATCCTATGCAACGAATGTATCGTTTGACGTCACCCTGCCCTGCACACAGCAAGAAACTAATGGTGATAAGCAGATGGTTGGTTCTATATCGGAGTGGCTGAAGGGGTACCATAAGCAGATGGGCAAGTGGGCCGGGGTATCGAGCAGCTGCTGGGGGCAGGTCAGGCAGATGCTGGGGACATTATGTGGTGTGTTGTTGTTGTTGTTATTATACAGGGGGATCAGCCTGTGGTGTCCTGTTATCTTTATACAGGGGGAGCAGCCTGTGGTGTTCTGTTATTATCTTTATACAGGGGGAGCAGCCTGTGGTGTCATGTAATTTATTATACAAGGGGAGCAGCCTGTTGGTGTCTTGTTATTGTTGTTATTATTATTATACAGGGGGAGCAGCCTGTGGTGTCCTGTTTTTATCCTTATACAGGGGAAGCAAACTGTGGTGTAGTGTTGTTGTTATTATACAGCAGTCTTTAGTGTAGTATTATTATTATTATTGTACAGGAGGAGTAAACTAGTATCCTGTTATTAGTATACTGGGGGGACAGCCTGTGGTGTCCTGTTTGATCAGGTGAAGTGAAAGTGTCAGAGGACCTAGACTCTGGCCATGACTTGTGTAACTTGTTAGCCAGCATTGTGTGACAGTCACTGAGGACAATCCTCTGCCGCTTCTGTGACCAGGGCTGTATGGATTTGGAGAATAGAGTAGACTTACTGGTCACTCAGGGCAGCATATCTGACTATGATACATGTGTACTCTGCGGTGCTTATTGTAATTATTATATTTTTTCCTTGAAAATCCAGTTGTGAGAAAACAGTGTGTTTACTGGACATCACGTGAGGATGAGATGCGTCACTGATTCCCTGAGGATGGACAAGGACCCGACTCACATGACTGAGAGGATACTAAATCTCACCCTGGAGATTATCTACCTGCTGACTGGGGAGGTGAGAGCATCACTTATATCTATAGTAATAAATAATACAGGAACATTACTGGGGAGGTGAGGGGATCTAAGAGTGTCATAGTGACATCACATATCTATAGTAATAATACAGGGACATGACTGGGGAGGTGAGGGGATCTGAGAATGTCATAGTGACATCACTTATCTATAGTAATAATACAGGGACATGACTGGGGAGGTGAGGGGATCTGACAGTGGGACTGTGACATTACTTACGGATGTAACCATGCTCATGTTAGCTGTGATGTATACGCATGGGCAAACGCATCGCCGAAAATTGCACAATCGCACCATTAAAGTCTATGGCACGTGTGTACGCACGCGCATGCCATAGACACGGGCACACTAGTTTTGCCATCCATGGTCGTTAGATGGATGACCGTGGCTACATCTGTACGTCTATCTATAGTAATAATACAGTGTCATGACTGCGGAGGTGAGGGAACTGGGAGTTTATGCAGTGGTAATTAATGTCTCTCATTACCCAGGATTGCGCAGTAGTGAAGAAGACATCCAATGAGTGCGAGACACCCAATAGCTCTCTCTGTGTGTCAGGAGGATGGAGCAAGACCCAGAGCCCCATCACGGTGCCTCCACCTCACTCACTGATACATGGGAGAAACAATGACCAGAGGATTCTGGAACTCACCAACAAGATCATTCAGCTGCTGACTGGAGAGGTGACTGCTGGGAATGGGGCATTATACAGTAACACCAGGGGAGGTGTCTGGGTGATGACTGGAGAGGTGACTGCTGGGAATGGGGCATTATACAGTAACACCAGGGAAGGTGTCTGGGTGATGACTGGAGAGGTGACTGCTGGGAATGGGGCATTATACAGTAACATCAGGGGAGGTGTCTGGGTGATGACTGGAGAGGTGACTGCTGGGAATGGGGCATTATACAGTAACACCAGGGGAGGTGTCTGGGTGATGACTCTATCATTGTGTGTCAGGTTCCTATAAGGTGTTAGGATGTCACTGTCTACCAATCTATGCAGGAGCGGGAGTATATGCAGGGACACAAGGATCTGTACAAGGACGTCATGATTGAAAATCACCGGCCTCTCATATCACTGGGTAAGAGGAGACAGCAGGTATGGGGACCAACCATATACATGCATCATATTTAATCACTTACATACGATGTACTCAGTCTCTGTGTGTCTCCTACAGATGGATCCAGTAACAGAGATATCCCAGAGAGATGTCCCTGTTTGCTTTATTCACAAGCCTGTACGGGAGAGAATCACAAGACCCCACAGGAGGATCAGGTAGACGAGGTTTAGGTGCTCACCAAATTCCAAAGTGATTTACCACTATATGATCCGTAGAGCAGCTGTGTGTGTGTCTTATATATTTATATTTTATTGTTTTAATGTATATTAATAAAATCAGACACTATTAATGTGTTATTTAGGGTAATGACCTGACTTATATTAAGGTAAAAGATATAGATGGAGAAGAAGAGACGTATGTGAGGGGTGATCAGCAGTGTAAGGAGGAGGAAATCCCTACAGATATCAGCACAGGTGAGTAATAATCACTTATTACAGAGAAGAGTCACATATTCTCCTTGTTCTATCACTACAGCAGTCTCTCTTATTCTACACCCTCCTCTGTCAGTACAGACTAATGAGGAAAATGTATTTTCCCAGTGGGGGAGACGGGAGCCATCAACCCATATTATACTCCTACTCTCCTCATCACATCATGTCACTGTGTTACCAGTCCAGAGATCTGACCAGTCTCCTCCCCACACTCTCTGATGTATCTCATACATCAGGAGCCATCAGCCCCTATTATACTCCTGCTCTCCTCATCACATCATGTCACTGTGTGTTACCAGCCCAGAGATCTGACCAGACCTGTGTGTCTCCTACAGATGGAGCCAGTAACAGAGATACCCCAGAGAGATGTCCCCGTCCTCTTTATTCCCAGGATTGTACAGAGGAAAATCACAGGACCCCACAGGAGGATCAGGTAGGTGGGATATAGGGTATCTCCAAATAACATAATTACTTATTAGTATATGATCTGTGTATCAGTCTGTGTCTTTACCTGAATACAATCAGACATAATGGATGTGTTTGTATTGTTCATGGATTATTTAGGGTGAAAGATAAAAAGAATGAGAGATTCAAATAGTGATTACATTCCTTATCAGTAAGCAGATGAATACTCAATGTGAAACCTTAGTCCTCTGAAGATATTCTCCCACAGGTCTGTATAATCCTGCTGATATGTAAACCAATTCTTATAAACACATTTCCAGTGTTTCTCCTTTCACCTCCGACTCCTCCAGGTGTGAGAGAGGGGCTGAGGTTCTGACGCTTGGAAAAAATTCAGATAGACTAGAAGCCAGCGCTGTACATATAAAGATGCAGCAGAAGAAGACTCCTACGTAGTCAAGAGGTTTTCTCTTAGACAAACACTTACAGGTTAATTCAGCCCTGCATGCACATAAAGGTACTGTATCTTTCCCAGACGAATGCCTCAATCATATAAAATCTTCTATTTCAACACTTACATTAAAATTCTGTCACGCATTCACATAAAGGTATCTTTTCCTACTCCCGTTCTGGATCCAGGTAAGTAGTTTAGACAGGCAAATGTCCAGAAAAGCGTGGTTTATTTATAAAATCACAATAGAAACAACACAGTCTCCATATACATCTCAGGATACAAGTGGTAAACGCTATCGGGGGTCTGAGACTCCAGGTCGACAACAAAAAGGTCGACACACCTTAGGTCGACACCAATTGGTCGACACACCTTGGGTCGACATGGACAGAAGGTCGACAGGAACAAGGTCGACATGGAAAAAGGTCGACATGAGTTTCTTATGGTTTTTTTGGTGTCGTTTTCTTCGTAGAGTGACCGGGAACCCCAATTAGTGCACCGCGTCCCCTCGCATGGCTCGCTTCGCTCGCCATGCTTCGGGCATGGTGCCTTCGCTCCGCTCTGCTTGGCACAGATTACCGTTCCAGTCGTAGTCCACATGGATCGTTAAGTATGAGAAAGTTCCAAAAAAGAAAAAAATTGTGAAAAACTCATGTCGACCTTTTTCCATGTCGACCTTGTTCCTGTCGACCTTTTGTCCATGTCGACCTAAAGTGTGTCGACCAATTGGCATCGACCTATGGTGTGTCGACCTTTTTGTTGTCGACCTGGAGTCCGGATACCCGCTATCGGTTCTATTGTAACAAACACCGGCTGCAGACAGGTAGGTGTAAAGCATCCGTGGCGTTCAGCTCTCAAAACCGTCGGATCCCAGGAGATAGAAGATACAGCAAACCGCTTCAATGCGTTTCAGGGAGCCCTCTCCCCTTTGTCAAGAAGTGCTGTTACACTCATCTGTCCGGGTTTTTATACCTGATCTTCCTAACCACCTGATTCATTCATATCATGATAATTATACTACATGTGTGTCATTTAACTAATACAAAGTTTTAAAATACACATGCATTACACACACTACATCCAAAGTGACTTTTTGTTCCAGGGAGTCCGGCAATTACCTTCAAGCTATTGTTATCTTTTAGGTTTGCCCCTCCAAACTTTGAGTTGTAAACTATACTATATTTCTCTAACGTCCTAGTGGATGCTGGGGACTCCGTAAGGACCATGGGGAATAGACGGGCTTCGCAGGAGACTGGGCACTCTAAGAAAGATTTAGTACTACTGGTGTGCACTGGCTCCTCCCTCTATGCCCCTCCTCCAGTTAGAATCTGTGCCCGGCCAGAGCTGGGTGCTTTTAGTGAGCTCTCCTGAGCTTGCTAATAAAAAAGTATTTTAGTTAGGTTTTTTTTTTATTTTCAGAGAGCTTCTGCTGGCAACAGACTCTCTGCTACGTGGGACTGAGGGGAGAGAAGCAAACCTACTAACTGCGGCTAGGTTGCGCTTCTTAGGCTACTGGACACCATTAGCTCCAGAGGGTTCGAACACAGGATCTTAACCTTGGTCGTCCGTTCCCGGAGCCGCGCCGCCGTCCCCCTCGCAGAGCCAGAAGACAGAAGCCGGCAGAAGCAAGAAGACATCGAAATCGGCGGCAGAAGACTCCAGTCTTCACATGAGGTAGCGCACAGCACTGCAGCTGTGCGCCATTGCTCCCACACTACCCACACACTCCAGTCACTGTAGGGTGCAGGGCGCAGGGGGGGGCGCCCTGGGCAGCAATTATGATACCTCTTGGCAAAAAGCACATATATACAGCTGGGCACTGTATATATGTATGAGCCCCCGCCATTATTTTTACACAGAAAGCGGGACAGAAGCCCGCCGCTGAGGGGGCGGGGCTTCTTCCTCAGCACTCACCAGCGCCATTTTCTCTCCACAGCTCCGCTGAGAGGAAGCTCCCCAGGCTCTCCCCTGCAGTCTCAAGGTAGAAAGAGGGTAAAAAAGAGAGGGGGGGGCACATAAATTTAGGCGCATTGATCAATATACAGCAGCTACTGGGTAAACACTAAGTTACTGTGTAATCCCTGGGTTATATAGCGCTGGGGTGTGTGCTGGCATACTCTCTCTCTGTCTCCCCAAAAGGCCTTGTGGGGGTCCTGTCCTTAATTAGAGCATCCCCTGTGTGTGTGCGGTGTGTCGGTACGTTTGTGTCGACATGTTTGACGAGGAAGGATACGTGGAGGCAGAACAGGTGCAAATGAATGTGGTGTCTCCGCCGACGGCGCCGACACCTGATTGGATGGATATGTGGAAGGTGTTAAATGATAACGTAAACTCCTTGCATAAAAGGTTGGATAAAGCTGAAGCCTTGGGACAGTCAGGGTCTCAACCCATGTCTGATCCTACAGCTCAGAGGCCGTCAGGGTCTCAAAAGCGCCCACTATCCCAAATTGTTGACACAGATATTGACACGGATTCTGACTCCAGTGTCGATGGCGATGATGCAAAGTTGCAGTCTAAAATGGCTAAAGCCATCCGCTACATGATTATAGCAATGAAGGATGTATTGCACATATCAGAGGAAAACCCTGTCTCTGACGAGAGGGTTTATATGTTTGGGGAGAAAAAGCAAGAAGTGACTTTTCCCCCTTCACATGAATTAAACAAATTATGTGAAAAAGCGTGGGATTCTCCTGATAGGAAAGTGCTGATTTCCAAAAGATTACTTATGGCGTATCCTTTCCCGCCAACGGACAGGTTACGCTGGGAATCCTCCCCTAGGGTAGATAAAGCTCTGACACTCTTATCTAAGAAGGTGGCCCTGCCGTCACAGGATACGGCCGCCCTAAAGGATCCTGCGGATAGGAAGCAGGAAGGTATCCTGAAGTCTGTTTATACACATTCCGGTACTCTACTGAGGCCAGAAATTGCTTCGGCCTGGATGTGTAGTGCTGTAGCAGCATGGAGAGATACTCTGTCTGAGGAGATAGATACCCTGGACAGGGAGACTATTTTACTGACCCTGGGGCATATCAAAGACGCTGTCCTATATATGAGGGATGCCCAGAGGGACATTTGCCTGCTGGGCTCTAAAATAAACGCAATGTCGATTTCTGCCAGAAGGGTCCTATGGACTCGGCAATTGACAGGTGATGCCGAATCTAAAAAACACATGGAGGTTTTACCTTATAAGGGTGAGGAATTGTTTGGGGACGGTCTCTCGGACCTAGTTTCCACAGCTACGGCTGGGAAGTCAAATTTTTTGCCATATGTTCCCTCACAGCCTAAGAAAGCACCGTATTACGAAATGCAGTCCTTTCGTTCACAAAAAAGCAAGAAAGTCAGAGGTGCATCCTTTCTTGCCAGAGGCAGGGGTAGAGGAAAGAAGCTGCACAATACAGCTAGTTCCCAGGAACAAAAGTCCTCCCCGGCTTCCACTAAATCCACCGCATGACGCTGGGGCTCCACAGGCGGAGCCAGGAGCGGTGGGGGCGCGTCTCCGAAATTTCAGCCACCAGTGGGTTCGCTCACGGGTGGATCCTTGGGCTATACAAATTGTGTCTCAGGGATAAATCGGCCCTGCCAGCTTCCCCCATGGAAAGGGAGGTAGTGTTAGCGGCAATTCACAAGTTATATCTCCAGCAGGTGGTGGTAAAGGTTCCCCTCCTTCAACAGGGAAGGGGTTACTATTCCACTATGTTTGTGGTACCGAAACCCGACGGTTCGGTCAGACCCATTTTGAATTTAAAATCCCTGAACATTTATCTGAAGAAATTCAAGTTCAAAATGGAATCGCTCAGAGCGGTCATTGCAAGCCTGGAAGAGGGGGATTTTATGGTGTCTCTGGACATCAAGGATGCTTACTTGCATGTCCCCATTTATCCACCTTATCAGGAGTACCTCAGGTTTGTGGTACAGGACTGTCATTACCAATTCCAGACGTTGCCGTTTGGCCTGTCCACGGCACCGAGAATATTTACCAAGGTAATGGCGGAAATGATGGTGCTCCTTCGAAAGCAAGGAGTTACAATTATCCCATACTTGGACGATCTCCTCATAAAGGCGAGGTCCAGGGAGCAGTTGCTGATCAGCCTAGCACACTCTCAGGAAGTGTTGCGACAGCACGGCTGGATTCTGAATATTCCAAAGTTGCAGCTGATTCCTACGACGCGTCTGCCCTTCCTGGGCATGATTCTGGACACCGAACAGAAGAAGGTGTTTCTCCCGGAGGAGAAGGCTCAGGAGCTCGTGACTCTGGTCAGAGACCTCCTAAAACCAAAACAGGTATCGGTGCATCACTGCACGTGAGTCCTGGGAAAGATGGTGGCGTCATACGAAGCCATTCCCTTCGGCAGGCTCCATGCAAGGATCTTTCAGTGGGATCTGTTGGACAAGTGGTCCGGATCGCATCTTCAGATGCATCGGCTGATCACCCTGTCCCCCAGGGCCAGGGTGTCTCTTCTGTGGTGGCTGCAGAGTGCTCACCTTCTCGAGGGCTGCAGGTTCGGCATACAGGACTGGGTCCTGGTGACCACGGATGCAAGCCTCCGAGGATGGGGGGCAGTCACTCAGGGAAGAAACTTCCAAGGGCTGTGGTCAAGTTAAGAGACTTGTCTGCACGTCAATATCCTGGAACTAAGGGCAATATACAACGCCCTGAGTCAAGCGGAGCCTCTGCTTCGAAACCAACCAGTGCTGATTCAGTCAGACAACATCACTGCAGTGGCCCATGTAAACCGCCAGGGCGGCACAAGAAGCAGGGTGGCAGGGCGGAAGCCACCAGGATTCTTCGTTGGGCGGAGAATCACGTGCAAGCACTGTCAGCAGTGTTCATTCCGTGAGTGGACAACTGGGAAGCAGACTTCCTCAGCAGACACGACCTCCACCCGGGAGAGTGGGGACTTCATCAAGAAGTCTTTACGCAGATTGCAAATCGATGGGAACTGCCACAGGTGGACATGATGGCGTCCTGCCTCAACAAAAAGCTAAAAAGGTATTGCGCCAGGTCAAGGGACCCTCAGGCGATAGCTGTGGACGCACTAGTAACACCGTGGGTGTTCCAGTCGGTCTATGTGTTTTCTCCTCTTCCTCTCATACCCAAGGTGCTGAGAATCGTAAGAAAAAGAGGAGTGAGAACAATAATAATTGTTCCGGATTGGCCAAGAAGGACTTGGTACCCGGAACTGCAAGGGCCCTGTCTGTTCCAAGACTTACCGCGGCTGCGTTTGACGGCATGGCGGTTGAACGCCGGATCCTAGTGGAAAAAGGCATTCCGGATGAAGTTATTCCTACGCTGATAAAGGCTAGGAAGGACGTGACAGCAAAGCATTATCACCGTATATGGCGAAAATATGTTGCTTGGTGTGAGGCCAGGAAGGCCCCTACAGAGGAATTCCAGCTGGGCCGATTCCTGCACTTCCTACAGTCAGGAGTGACTATGGGCCTAAAATTAGGGTCTATAAAGGTCCAGATTTCGGCCCTTTCCATTTTCTGTCAAAAAGAACTGGCTTCACTTCCAGAGGTTCAGACGTTTGTTAAGGGAGTGCTGCATATTCAGTCCCCTTTTGTGCCACCAGTGGCACCTTGGGATCTTAACATGGTGTTGGGTTTCCTGAAATCCCACTGGTTTGAGCCACTTAAGACCGTGGAGCTAAAGTATCTCACGTGGAAAGTGGTCATGCTGTTGGCCTTAGCTTCGGCTAGGCGTGTGTCAGAATTGGCGGCTTTGTCATGTAAAAGCCCCTATCTGGTTTTCCATATGGACAGGGCAGAATTGGGGACTCGTCCGCAATTTCTGCCAAAGGTGGTGTCCTCTTTTCATTTGAACCAACCTATTGTGGTGCCTGCGGCTACTCGTGACTTGGAGGATTCCAAGTTACTAGATGTAGTCAGGGCTTTGAAGATTTATGTAACCAGAACGGCTGGAGTCAGGAAGACTGACTCGCTGTTTATCCTGTATGCATCCAACAAGCTGGGTGCTCCTGCTTCAAAGCAAACTATTGCTCGCTGGATCTGTAACACGATTCAGCAGGCTCATTCTGCGGCTGGATTGCCGCATCCAAAATCAGTGAAAGCCCATTCCACAAGGAAGGTGGGCTCTTCTTGGGCGGCTGCCCGAGGGGTCTCGGCATTACAGCTTTGCCGAGCTGCTACTTGGTCGGGTTCAAACACCTTTGCAAAATTCTACAAGTTTGATACCCTGGCTGAGGAGGACCTTGTGTTTGCCCATTCGGTGCTGCAGAGTCATCCGCACTCTCCCGCCTGTTTGGGAGCTTTGGTATAATCCCCATGGTCCTTACGGAGTACCCAGCATCCACTAGGACGTTAGAGAAAATAAGATTTTACTCACCTGTAAATCTATTTCTCGTAGTCCGTAGTGGATGCTGGGCGCCCGTCCCAAGTGCGGACTTTCTGCAATACGTGTATATAGTTATTGCTTACTAAAGGGTTATGTTATGTTGGCATCCGTTGATTGATGCTCTGTTGTTTGTTCATACTGTTAACTGGGTATGTTTATCACGAGTTATACGGTGTGGCTGGTATGAGTCTTACCCTGGATTCCAAAATCCTTTCCTTGTAATGTCAGCTCTTCCGGGCAGTTTCCTTAACTGAGGTCTGGAGGATGGGCATAGAGGGAGGAGCCAGTGCACACCAGTAGTACTAAATCTTTCTTAGAGTGCCCAGTCTCCTACGGAGCCCGTCTATTCCCCATGGTCCTTACGGAGTCCCCAGCATCCACTACGGACTACGAGAAATAGATTTACCGGTGAGTAAAATCTTATTTTGTAGTAACGTGATTCCGCTTTCACAAAAAACATTACAACATGTCATTAAAAGTCAATTTAAAAGACAACCTTGTTACTTTATTACAACTACTTATTAAAACATAAGTTCGGCATTTTTCCCTTTTATTCCCGATCACGTGACCATTATGCATAGTTCAGCGGTATACTTAACCCATATAGGTTTCACGCTTTCAATCTTTATATCAGATTCATAAATCCCCATTCCAATTACCTTCGGTGGTACTCACAATCCAGACCGTATACGTATAGTCATATCAATCACTATGATATACAGGATATAGTTTGTCGCTAAGCAACGGTCACGTGATCCCTCTGAACCTCTCGTAGGGGAGTATGTCCGCTATGTATCAGACAGCGGCTATATTAAGACAAGGAATCCCCAACATGGGTTCACTACGATATGCCGGCGGTCGGGCTCCCGGCGACCAGCATACCGGCGCCGGGAGCCCGACCGCCGGCTTACCGACATTGTGGCGAGCGCAAATGAGCCCCTTGCGGGCTCGCTGCGCTCGCCACTCTACGCGCGCCACACTATTTTATTCTCCATCCAGGGGGTTCGTGGACCCCCACGAGGGAGAATAAGTGTCGGTATGCCGGCTGTCGGGCTGCTGGTCGCCGGGAGCCCGACCGCCGGCATACTGAAGACCACCCCCAAACATATATAAGACGACTGATTTAAAGCTGTAATGTTGTGACATTAAAAGTATCTAGCTTTAATTTCTACGATATGCAGGATGATATTAGTTGTTAAACAACTTTCCTTATAATAAAGAGGTATGTCCGCTATATATTAATAGGCAGCTACATTTCAACCAAAAGACCCCGTTGTATGTTTTGTTAAAACTGTAGTCCTATAGCTCAGAGTTTGTTACTCAGATCAATACATTTATGCTGATTATTAAATAGCATTAACATAACTTCTCGGCTTATTTTAGAAAAATGTATTTATTGACCAGAAACAAAATAGGGATTCTCCGTCATATGTAAGCCAGCAATTATCGGGACTATATTCCCATAGCATTACAGATATAAGTTTTCTCGCCCCACTACCCATCCTAAAAATTCAAACATTACATTACATGAGCATATGTGAACTCAAATATATACATAATAGGTCATTCTCTCAGAGGTGACAATGGGGGTAATTCTGAGTTGATCGCAGCAGCAAATTTGTTAGCAGTTGGGCAAAACCATGTGCACTGCATGTGTGGCAGATGTAACATGTGCAGAGAGAGTTAGATTTGGGTGGGGTGTATTCTAACTGAAATCTAAATTGCAGTGTAAAAATAAAGCAGCCAGTATTTTACACTGCACAGAAACAAAATAACCCACCCAAATCTAACTCTATCTGCAAATGTTATATCTGCCCCCCCTGCAGTGCACATGGTTTTGCCCAGCTGCTAACAAATTTGCTGCTGCGATCAACTCTGAATTACCCCAATAATATTTGGAAGAGGTCATCACCCAAAAGATCACCGCTTGCGGATTGATCCTATTGTTCATACCACTCCAATGTACTCATTCCAAAGTAACGGAGGGAAATAATCCAATCATTCTTAATGGATGGAGTAGTGATAAAGTCCTCAACGCTGATCAACGTTGACTCCCAATGGTTTAAATATGGATTTTGAGACTATATGATTTAACAGGAATACTAATATACCCATTATGGTGTTGTTTTGTCTTTCTTTCCTCTCTCTTCCCGACCGGTAATTGAGAACTTTATCACTACGAACTATGGGGGTCATTCCGAGTTGATCGCTAGCTGCTTTTGGGTCACTGCGCAGCAATCAGGCAAAAAATCGGCACTTCTGCGCATGCGGCGCAATGCGCATGCGCATCATACTATTACAACGAACGATGTAGTTTCACACAAGGTCTAGCGAAGCTTTTCAGTCACACTGCTGGCCGCAGAGTGATTGACAGGAAGTGGGCGTTTCTGGGTGTCAACTGACCGTTTTCAGGGAGTGTTCGAAAAAACGCAGGCGTGGCAGGAAAAACATAGGCGTGGCTGGGCGAACGCAGGGCGTGTTCGTGACGTCAAAACAGTAACTGAACAGTCTGAAGTGTTCGCAAGCGATGAGTAGGTCTGAAGCTACTCTGAAACTGCACAAAATAATTTTGTAGCCACTCTGTGATCCTTTCGTTCGCACTTTTGCTAAGCTAAAATACACTCCCAGTGGGAGGCGGCATAGTGTTTGCACGACTGCTAAAAACTGCTAGCAAGCGATCAACTCGGAATGACCCCCTATATCCGGTATATCGTAGTAATTGATTATGACTATACATATACGGTCTGGATTGTGAGTACCATCAAAGGTAATTGAATTGGGGATTTATGAATCTGATATAAAGATTGAAAGCGTGAACCTATATGGGTTAAGTATACCGCTGAACTATGCATAATGGTCACGTGATCGGGAATAAAAGGGAAAAATGCCGAACTTGTGTTTTAATAAGTATTTGTAATAAAGTAACAAGGTTGTCTTTTAAATTGACTTTTAATGACATGTTGTAATGTTTTTTGTGAAAGCGGAGTCACGTTATTACAAATATAGTATAGTTTACAACTCAAACTTTGGAGGGGCAAACCTAAAAGATAATAATAGCTTGAAGGTAATTGCGGGACTCCCTAGAACAAAAAGTCACTTTGGATGTAGTGTGTGTAATGCATGTGTATTTTAAAACTTTGTATTAGTTAAATGACACACATGTAGTATAATTATCATAATGTGAATGAATCGGGTGATTAGGTAGATCTGGTATAAAAACCCGGACAGATGAGAGTAACAGCACTTCTTGACAAAGGGGAGAGGGCTCCCTGAAACGCGTTGAAGCTGTTTTGGTATCTTCTATCTTCCGGTGATCCGACGGTTTTGAGAGCTGAACGCCACGGATGCTTTACACCTACCTGTCTGTAGCCGGTGTTTGTTACAATAGCACAGATGGCGTTTACCACTTGTATCCTGAGATGTATATGGAGACTGTGTTGTTTCTATTGTGACTTTAGAAATAAACCACGCTTTTCTGGACATTTGCCTGTCTAAACTACTTACCTGGATCCAGAACGGGAGTAGGAAAAGATACCTTTATGTGAATGCGTGACAGAATTTTAATGCAAGTGTTGAAATAGAAGATTTTATATGATTGAGGCATTCATCTGGGAAAGATACAGTACCTTTATGTGCATGCAGGGCTGAATTAACCTGTAAGTGTTTGTCTAAGAGAGAACCTGATGACTACGTGGGATTCTTCTTCTGCTGCATCTTTATATGTACAGCGATGGCTTCTAGTCTATTTGAATTTTTTCCTGGTTAAACAACACCAAGAGTATTTTGGGTGTGCTCTTTTTATGGAAACCAGCAGCTTTACACCATATACCACTCTCTTCTATTTTTGATCATTGTTGGTTGATGAGGGAGATCATCTAAGAATGAGAGTCGGAGGTGGAAACGTTCATAAGGATTGGATTACACATCAGCGGGATTTTATAGATCTATGGGAGAATATCTTCAGAGGACTAACGGGAAGATGTATGATGAGGCGCTATGTGCCTCAGTGGTATCTGCGCACATTATACTGCTTCCCTGCAGCTGATGATGCCTCACCACAACACTGTCCCTGGCTGGGATCGGCTGCTGGGTTCCGGGCTGTGCCTGGGAGATCTCGCACATGCCCAGTGGAGCTGGCTGGGAGGTGAGACACCGCACATCCGCACTAGGCTGGCTGGTATCCCTGGAGGGAGGAGTTTTCACCACCCACCCCAGCAGACAAGACGTTAATACATCTTATCAGTATTGCTTTCAGCAGGAAGGGCTATAGCGGCAAGATCCCTGCCGCTATAATACATCTCCTCCTCCCCCCTCCTCCTCAGGACTAACATTAAGGATTTGTCTGCTTATTGATAAGGAGAGTACTTTTCATCCTCTTTTGGGCACCTGTATGAATCTTCCTCATTCTTTTCCTCCTACATGCGTAGTTATGAGTGTTTGGTGAACATTTAGAGAGATATTTGTGTTGGAAGCGCTTAGGCACATTTTCATACATAATTTTCTATTTAGGGTAAAGGTCTGGCTGATCTTAAGGTAGAAAATATAGAGGGAGAAGAAGAGACGTGTGTGAGGGATGATCAGCAGTGTAAGGAGGAGGAAATCCCTACAGATATCAGCACAGGTGAGTAATAATCACTTATTACAGAGAAGTCGCATATTCTCCTTGTTCTGTCAGTACATCAGTCTCTTATCCTACACCCTTCTCTGTCAGTACAGACTAATGAGGGAAATGCATCTTGTCAGTGAGTGAGTACGAAGCCATCAGCCCCTATTATACTCCTGCTTTCCCCCTCACATCATGTCACTGCGTGTTTCCAGCCCAGAGATCTGACCAGTCTCCGCCCCACACTCTCTGGTGTATCTCATACATCAGGAGCCATCAGCCCCTATTGTACCACTGCTCTCCCCCTCACATCATGTCACTGTGTGTTACCAGCCCAGATATCTGACCAGTCTCCTCCCCACACTCTCTGGTGTATCTCATACATCAGGAGACATCAGCCGCTATTATACTCCTGCTCTCCTCCTCACATCATGTCACTGTGTGTTACCAGTCCAGAGATCTGACCAGTCTTCTCCCCACACTTTCTGATGTAGCTCATACATCAGGAGCCATCAGCCCCTATTAGACTTTTACTCTCCCCCTCACATCATGTCACTGTGTGTTACCAGCCCAGAGATCTGACCAGTCTCCTCCCCACACTCTCTGGTGTACCTAACACAAAAAGCAAAAAAAGAGCCTGGTGCTATTACTATAGTCAAGAAAAAAAGAATTTATATCTGTCCGTATTTTTTAAAAATCCACTTATAAATGCACATATATATGTTTGTATTCTTCCCAATACGGATACTTTCATTAGTGTCTATCACAGTCCTCTAGAGATTAGCCCGGCACTTTCACTCTGATTTATATGTAATGCTTCCGATCACAGCCGAGGTTTCCACTGTGGGAGAATTAAGTGCAAGATAGCTCAGGTAGAGGGAGACTAAGGTGGTCATTCCGAGTTGATCGCACGTAGCAACTTTTTGCTGCTTGTGCGATCAACTTGACGCCGCCTATGGGGGAATGTATTTTCTCTGACGTCCTAGTGGATGCTGGGTACTCCGTAAGGACCATGGGGCATAGACGGGCTCCGCAGGAGACTGGGCACTCTTAAAAGAAAGATTAGGTACTATATCTGGTGTGCACTGGCTCCTCCCTCTATGCCCCTCCTCCAGACCTCAGTTATTATCTGTGCCCGGCCAGAGCTGGATGCACTCTAGGGGCTCTCCTGAGCTTCCTAGAAAAGAAAGTATTTGTTAGGTTTTTTATTTTCAGTGAGATCTGCTGGCAACAGACTCACTGCTTCGTGGGACTGAGGGGAGAGAAGCGAACCTACCTGCTTGCAGCTAGCTTGGGCTTCTAAGGCTAGTGGACACCATTAGCTCCAGAGGGATCGAACACAGGCCCAGTCCTCTGTCGTCCGGTCCCGGAGCCGCGCCGCCGTCCCCCTTGCAGAGCCAGAAGAACGAAGAGAAGTTGAAAATCGGCGGCTGAAGACTCCTGTCTTCATTAAGGTAGCGCACAGCACTGCAGCTGTGCGCCATTGCTCCCTTAGCACACCACACACTCCGGTCACTGATGGGTGCAGGGCGCTAGGGCGGGGCGCCCTGGGCAGCAATTAGATTACCTTACTTGGCAAAAAGCACATAATACAGTCTAATAAACTGTATATGTGCATTAACCCCCGCCATTACACATTTAAAAACGCGGGAGAAGCCCGCCGATGAAGGGGCGGGGCTATCTTCCTCAGCACACCAGCGCCATTTTCTCTTCACAGCTCCGCTGGAAGGACGCTCCCCAGGCTCTCCCCTGCAGTTCCAGACTTCTAGGGTAAAAAAGAGAGGGGGGGCACATAAATTTAGGCGCAAAACTGTGTATATAAGCTGCTATAGGGGAAAAAATCACTCTGTATAGTGTGCATCCCTGCATTATATAGCGCTGTGGTGTGTGCTGGCATACTCTCTCTCTGTCTCCCCAAAGGACTTGGTGGGGTCCTGTCCTCAGTCAGAGCATTCCCTGTGTGTGTGCAGTGTGTCGGTACGGCTGTGTCGACATGTTTGATGAGGAAGCTTATGTGGAGGCGGAGCAGGTGCCGATAAGTGTGATGTCACCCCCTGCGGGGCTGACACCAGAGTGGGTGGATATGTGGAAGGTATTAAACGACAGAGTCAACTCCTTGCATAAAAGGTTCGATGACATAACAGCTGTGGGACAGCCGGTTTCTCAGCCCGTGCCTGCCCAGGCGTCTCAAAGGCCATCAGGGGCTCAAAAACGCCCGCTACCTCAGATGGCAGACACAGATGTCGACACGGAGTCTGACTCCAGTGTAGATGAGGATGAGACAAATGTACAATCCACAAGGGCCATCCGTTGCATGATTACGGCAATGAAAAATGTGTTGCACATTTCTGACATTTAACCCAGGTACCACTAAAAAGGGTATTATGTTTGGGGAGAAAAAGCAACCATTGGTTTTTCCCCCATCAGATGAGTTGAATGAAGTGTGTGAAGAAGCGTGGGGTTCCCCCGATAAGAAACTAGTGATTTCTAAAAAGTTACTGATGGCGTACCCTTTCCCGCCAGAGGACAGGTTACGTTGGGAGACATCCCCTAGGGTGGATAAGGCGCTCACACGCTTGTCAAAAAAGGTGGTACTGCCGTCTCAGGATACGGCCGCCTTAAAGGAGCCTGCTGATAGAAAGCAGGAGGCTATCCTGAAGTCTGTATATACACACTCAGGTACTATATTGAGACCTGCAATTGCTTCAGCATGGATGTGTAGTGCTGCAGCAGCTTGGTCCGATACCCTGTCAGATAATATGGATACCCTCGACAGGGATACTATTTTGCTAACCATAGAGCATATTAAAGACGTCGTCTTATATATGAGGGATGCACAGAGGTATATTTGCCGGCTGGCATCTAGAATTAATGCAATGTCCATTTCTGCCAGGAGAGTATTATGGACTCGGTAGTGGACAGGTGATGCTGATTCTAAAAGGCACATGGAGGTTTTGCCTTATAAGGGTGAGGAATTGTTTGGGGATGGTCTCTCGGACCTCGTGTCCACAGCAACAGCTGGGAAGTCGACATTTTTACCTCCGGTTTCCTCACAGCCTAAGAAAGCACCGTATTATCAGGTACAGTCCTTTCGGCCCCAAAAAGGCAAGCGGGTCAGAGGCGCTTCCTTTCTGCCCAGAGGCAAGGGAAGAGGGAAAAAGCTGCACCAGACAGCCAGTTCCCAGGAACAAAAATCCTCCCCCGCTTCCTCTAAGTCCACCGCATGACGCTGGGGCTCCACAGGCGGAGCCAGGTGCGGTGGGGGCGCCTCTCCGGAACTTCAGCGACCAGTGGGTTCGCTCACAGGTGGATCTCTGGGTTCTGCAAGTGGTATCTCAGGGATACAAGCTGGAGTTCGAGGCCACGCCCCCTCGCCGTTACCTCAAATCAGCCTTGCCAGCTGCTCCCAAAGAAAGGGAGGTAGTACTGGCAGCTATTCACAAGCTGTACCTCCAGCAGGTGATAATCAAGGTACCCCCCTTCAACAGGGGCGGGGTTACTATTCCACAATGTTTGTGGTACCGAAACCAGACGGTTCGGTGAGACCCATCCTAAATTTAAAATCCTTGAACACTTATATAAGGAAGTTCAAGTTCAAGATGGAATCGCTCAGGGCGGTTATTGCAAGCCTGGAAGAGGGGGATTTTATGGTGTCATTGGACATCAAGGATGCATACCTACATGTCCCCATTTACCCACCTCACCAGGAGTACCTCAGGTTGGTGGTACAGGACTGTCATTACCAATTCCAGACGTTGCCGTTTGGTCTGTCCACGGCACCGAGGGTATTTTACCAAGGTAATGGCTGAAATGATGATACTCCTCCGAAAGAAGGGAGTTATAATTATCCCGTACTTGGACGATCTCCTGATAAAGGCGAGGTCCAAAGAGCAGTTGCTAATCAGCGTAGCACTATCTCAGGAAGTGCTGCATCAGCACGGCTGGATTCTGAATATCCCAAAGTCACAGCTGATTCCTGCGACGCGTCTGCTGTTCCTGGGCATGATTCTAGACACAGAACAGAAGAAGGTGTTTCTCCCGGAGGAGAAGGCCCAGGAATTATCATCTCTGGTCAGGGACCTACTGAAACCAAAACAGGTGTCGGTGCATCACTGCACGCGAATCCTGGGAAAGATGGTAGCTTCTTACGAAGCAATTCCCTTCGGCAGGTTCCATGCAAGGATCTTCCAGTGGGATCTATTGGACAAGTGGTCCGGATCGCATCTTCAGATGCATCGGTTGATCACCCTGTCCCCGAGGGCCAGGGTGTCTCTGCTGTGGTGGCTGCAGAGTGCTCATCTTCTCGAAGGCCGCAGATTCGGCATTCAGGACTGGGTCCTGGTGACCACGGATGCAAGTCTCCGAGGTTGGGGGGCAGTCACTCAGGGAAGAAACTTCCAAGGACAATGGTCGAGTCGGGAAACTTCCCTACACATAAATATTCTGGAACTAAGGGCCATTTACAATGCCCTGAGTCAAACAGAATCCCTGCTTCAAAACCAACCGGTGCTGATTCAGTCAGACAACATCACGGCAGTCGCCCATGTAAACCGACAGGGCGGCACGAGAAGCAGGATGGCAATGGCAGAAGCCACAAGGATTCTTCGATGGGCGGAGAATCACGTGCTAGCACTGTCAGCAGTGTTCATTCCAGGAGTGGACAACTGGGAAGCAGACTTCCTCAGCAGACACGACCTCCACCCGGGAGAGTGGGGACTTCATCCAGAAGTCTTCAAGCTGATTGTAAACCGTTGGGAACGACCACAGGTGGACATGATGGCATCCCGCCTCAACAAAAAGCTAAAAAGATATTGCGCCAGGTGAAGGGACCCTCAGGCGATAGCTGTGGACGCACTAGTGACACCGTGGGTGTACCAGTCGGTTATGTGTTCCCTCCTCTTCCTCTCATACCCAAGGTACTGAGGATAATAAGAAAGAGAGGAGTAAGAACTATACTCATCGTTCCGGACTGGCCAAGAAGAACTTGGTACCCGGAACTTCAAGAAATGATCTCAGAGGACCCATGGCCTCTGCCGCTCCGACAGGACCTGCTGCAGCAGGGGCCCTGTCTGTTCCAAGACTTACCGCTGCTGCGTTTGACGGCATGGCGGTTGAACGCCGGATCCTAAGGGAAAAGGGCATTCCGGATGAAGTCATTCCTACGCTGATAAAAGCTAGGAAGGACGTGACAGCAAAACATTATCACCGCATATGGCGAAAATAAGTTGCTTGGTGTGAGGCCAGAAAGGCCCCAACAGAGGAATTTCAGCTGGGTCGATTTCTGCACTTCCTACAGTCAGGAGTGACTATGGGCCTAAAATTGGGATCCATAAAAGTCCAGATCTCGGCCTTGTCTATTTTTTTTCAAAAAGAACTGGCTTCACTGCCTGAAGTTCAGACGTTTGTTAAGGGAGTGTTGCATATTCAGCCCCCTTTTGTGCCTCCAGTGGCACCTTGGGATCTCAACGTTGTGTTGGATTTCCTAAAATCACATTGGTTTGAGCCACTTAAGACCGTGGAGTTAAAATATCTCACGTGGAAGGTGGTCATGCTGTTGGCCTTGGCTTCGGCCAGGCGGGTGTCAGAATTAGCGGCTTTGTCGTGTAAAAGCCCATATCTGATTTTCCATATGGACAGGGCAGAATTGAGGACTCGTCCCCAATTTCTTCCTAAGGTGGTATCGGCGTTTCATTTGAACCAACCTATTGTGGTGCCTGCGGCTACTCGAGACTTGGAGGATTCCAAGTTGCTGGACGTAGTCCGGGCCTTGAAAATCTATGTTTCCAGGACGGCTGGAGTCAGAAAAACTGACTCGCTATTTATCCTGCATGCACCCAACAAGCTGGGTGCTCCTGCTTCTAAGCAGACTATTGCTCGCTGGATCTGTAGCACGATTCAGCTTGCTCATTCTGCGGCTGGACTGCCGCATCCTAAATCAGTAAAAGCTCATTCCACGAGGAAGGTGGGCTCTTCTTGGGCGGCTGCCCGAGGGGTCTCGGCTTTGCAATTTTGACGAGCTGCTACTTGGTCGGGTTCAAACACTTTTGCAAAATTCTACAAGTTTGATACCCTGGCTGAGGAGGACCTTGAGTTTGCTCATTCAGTGCTGCAGAGTCATCCGCACTCTCCCGCCCGTTTGGGAGCTTTGGTATAATCCCCATGGTCCTTACGGAGTACCCAGCATCCACTAGGACGTCAGAGAAAATAAGAATTTACTCACCAGTAATTCTATTTCTCGTAGTCCGTAGTTGATGCTGGGAGCCCTCCCAAGTGCGGACTCTCTGCAATACATGTATATAGTTATTGCTTAACTAAAGGGTTATTGTTTTGAGCTATCTGTTAATGAGGCTCATTCTTGTTTTCATACTGTTAACTGGGTATAGTTATCACAAGTTGTACGGTGTAATTGGTGTGGCTGGTATGAGTCTTACCCTGGATTCCAAATCCTTTCCTAGTAATGTCAGCTCTTCCGGGCACAGTTTCCCTAACTGAGGTCTGGAGGAGGGGCATAGAGGGAGGAGCCAGTGCACACCAGATATAGTACCTAATCTTTCTTTTAAAAGTGCCCAGTCTCCTGCGGAGCCCGTCTATACCCCATGGTCCTTACGGAGTACCCAGCATCCACTACGGACTACGAGAAATAGAATTACCGGTGAGTAAATTCTTATTTTAGCATAGCAGGGCTGCGATCGCTTGTGCAGCCCTCCTATGCTAAAAAAGTTTCCTGCAAAACAAGACCAGGGTCAGACCTACTTACCCTTTGCAACGGATCCAGCGACGAAGGTCCCGGGATTGACGTCAGACATCCGCCCTCCAAACGCCTGAACACGCCTGTGTTCGGATCTCCACGCCCGGAAAATGGTGAGTAGACGCCCCGGAATGCCTCCTCGCTGTCAATCTTCTTGCAATCGTGCTAGCGATCACTTTCTTCTTTGTTCTAGCCGCTGCCCGGCGATAGCCGTCACCGGGCAATGACGCGCCTGCGCATTGCCCCGCCGCGCAGGCGCAGTTCTGACCCGTTCGCACCGCAGTGAAGAACCGCTGCGAACGGTTCGGAATGACCCCCTTGGTCCGGCTGTGGGTTTCGGCACCCAGTAGGCACCTGTAGCTTGGTAATTACCCATCTTACTAGCACTTATGTTCTCCGTCCTCAGTCACAGTGGCGCTTACTCCGGTACACTCTGCATCCGTCCTCGCGGCTTTTCAGAGATAAATCAGCGGGGCTTATTTCAAATGAGAGTCCCAAATAGGTAAGTTTTGATGTGTTTCACTCCTGAGATTGGGTCTTTTTCAAAGAGTGTGTCAAGGTGCTATTCACAAATGATTAAGTTAATGAATAGTTTGTGCATATCATCTTGAGAAAAACGGCGTGCGCGGCATTGAAACCTTGGTGGAAATAAGGATGCACTTATTTAATACACTTCTCGTCCTATATATAATTAAACTCTTTCATAAAATAGTCGTTGGGTGCCAGAAATAGTTTGCACAAAATCTCCTGATTAAACAGCTCTCCAAACTGAACTTTACAATGTTTCGGAGCACGCCAGTCCTTTATCAAGTAGACACAATAATATATCTGTATTTCTTCATCAGTGTCTGGGTCCGTATTTTGCTTCTCTGTGTTATGTCTGGGAAGGACAATTCTGCAGGACACTCTCAGGACAAGAGCTGAGCTGTACAAAAGGTGTTTCCCTGTGATAAATGTAAAGCAAAATTCCCTCATGCACGGTCTGACTAGGGGGCCATCTGCACCTCTTGTGAAACAGGGACCAAGAGCAGTGTAGCACCTGCGATTATATATCCACTGTTGGACACACGTCCTTGGGTGGTGACCTTAGTTGTGACATTGCAACAGTTTGCTGCTAGCAGACAAAAGAACTTGGCTGTTCCGGCATCTGTATTGGGTGCTTCAGGGGTCTCTTCCTCTGTGCCGGTTTCAGGGGATTGTGATCCATTCCCTGTGGCTTCCCACTCCATAATTCTGCATTGGGTCCTGGATCTTATCGCTCAGTGTAAGGTTTGGTTCATGTTTCCTCTTCCTTGGAAAGCTTTTGGACCCAGCTGTGTTTCTGGGACGCACCCCGCTTGCAGAAGTGCAAACTCCAAGTAATACTTAATTCCCAGGAAGGTTTTGATTCTGAGGTTTACTCTCAGGTGGAAGATGACTCTTTGGAAGACCCTGACATGGATCTTTCCTTGGTAACGGAGGCTGATTCTTTGGACATCCGGGATATCGAGGCTCTGATCAAAGCCAAGAGAGGGGTTCTGCAGATTTCTGATTTTCTGGTGATTCAGGAGGTTTCTATGTACAGTATGCAGCCGGTTACCTTTCCTGCTTCTCTGCAATTGGAAAATAGCTTAACCATGACTTGATCTGATCTAGTTTCAGATATCTTTGTGCATATCCTCTCTCTACCGACTTTCCAACAGGGGATAGATTAAAGCTGCAATCCCCACTGTTTGTTGACCCCTCCATTGCCAGACTGTCCATGAAGATGACAACTCTGGTTCCGGGGTCTTCTCTTCAAGACAAGTCTGATCACAAACTGGAGTCTGCTCTGAAGAACATCTTTGTAGTAACTTGAGCTTCTCTTCGCATCATCTTGGTCTCCGTCTGGGTAAATAAAGTGGTGTAATAATAGGTGGACCTGCCCTGTGATTGGCTCCGGTCTGGTATCCTGCATTCTGACTTGATTCCTCTAGTCAATCATATCCAGGAATCTGCCTCTTTTCTGGGTCTCGAAGCAGTTTTGGATTGTTCCATGGTCTCTGCTTCAGTAATTGCGGCTCACGTGCTTTCTGGCTGAGGTCCTGGGTGGCCGATGCAGAATCTAAGTGATCTTTGGAGGCCTTGCCTTTTTTTAGTGATGCCTTCT
Source organism: Pseudophryne corroboree (assembly GCF_028390025.1). NCBI lineage: Eukaryota > Metazoa > Chordata > Amphibia > Anura > Myobatrachidae > Pseudophryne > Pseudophryne corroboree. The sequence continues at coordinate 87,242,121 of NC_086446.1, forward strand.
TGGGCCCTGGGTATGGAGGGAAAGAGTTCCTTTATCCATTCCTCAGCTCCCAATGCCAAGAGTTCATTGGGGCTCTCTTTTTGTTCCTTTTGGCACTCAGGTAAGATATGTTTCCTCTGTTCCAGTGGTCAGGCCTCCTTGGCAAAGGGGGGCAGGTCTATGGGCCAATAATCCTGGTCTGGCTGCTGACCTGATGCTGATCTTTTAAGAACCTTTCCACATAACGGGATGCCCCCAGTAAAGGGAGATCCTATGGTTTGAGCCCGACTGCTTTTTTTTTTTCAGGCCTTGGTTTCCTTATGGCTATGTCCCATTGTCCAGTGACACACTAGCCTCGCTGAAAGGGAAAAGGTTTATTTTGGTTACTTACCATTGAATCCTTTTCTCTGAAGCAGGCTGTGGGGCACTGTGTTCCCTCCCTCACACTCAGGTCTGCGAGGTTTAGGTTCTTGACTGTCTTTGTTCTAACAGTTTCACTGGGTTATTGCTACTCCTTGCCGGACTCTTTTAACAGACTTACTTGTATTACGGGGTTGTAGATGGGAGGAGCTTAGAATTAAATGACCAAAAATCCTCTATCATTCCAAGCGCCTTTCTCTGGAGGAGCTGTGCGGAATCTATTCTCCTCAGATGTTTCGATTCCAGTTACAGCAGATCAAAGAAAGGCAGAGTTTATCTTTATTATTTATTATTAACAGTTACTTATATATCACCAGCATATTCTTTTTATGCTTTACAATTGGGAAAAAACAGTAATAAAAAAAAAGACTTCCGCAAAGAGGTAAGAAAATAAAAAAGAACAGATAAAGAGGTAAGAGGGCCCTGCCCGCAAAGCTTACAATCTGTATGGAAATAAGCATTGATAATCAAGGGCTACTATTCAAATCTGTATGTGGTTCCCAAGCTTGATGGTTCTGTGAGATCTATTCACAATCTGAAGTAATTGAACATTCATATATGCCGCAGAAAGATGGAATTTTTTATTTATTACTAGTTATTTAAATAGCGCACACATATTCCGCAGCGCTTTACAGAGAATATTTTGGCCATTCACATCAGTCCCTGCCCCAATGGAGCTTACAATCTATATTCCCTATCACATGTACACACAGACACATTCGCACTAGGGTTAATTTTGTTGAGAGCCAATTAACCTACCAGTATATTTTTGGATTGTGGGAGGAAACAGGAGTACCCGGAGGAAACCCACGCAAGTACGGGGAATATACAAACTCCACACAGTTAGGGCCATGGTGGGAATCGAACCCATGACCTCAGTGCTGTGAGGCAGTAATGCTAACCATTACACCATCCGTACTGCACCCTGTGCAGTGGTTCTCAGCATGGAGAGGGGGAATTCCTGTTGTCCATGGACATCAAGGATGCTTATCTCCATATTCCCAGCCTCACCAATATCTCAAGTTTGCTATACTGGACACTCATAAACAATTCAAGATTCTTCTACCATTTGGCTTCTTGACCACCTCTTGGCTCTTCACAAAGTGTCACCAACTCACTGGGTGTGAACACTGTCCTGTATCTCGATGACCTCATCAAGGCACTTCCTCTGAGATTCAGTCCCATGATTGACATATTGGGTGTTGATCTCTCACGAATGGAATATCAACTTCTTTTTAAGTCTCTGGCTTAAATTAATCTTGAGTATCTCGCATGAAAGACGGTCTTCCTTTTTGCCTTTGCCTCGGATATGAGGGTTTCAGAGCGCAGCGCAGTGCTTTGCTTTTTCTTGTCTTTACTCTTTTCTAGTGTTTCATGATGACCAAGCTGTGCTTCATGGACGGCCCTTCTTCTTTCTCGGTTCTACATAAATAAACCGATTGTGGTTCCAGTTTTGCTCAATGATTCTTCCCTTGAGGGTGAGGCTTACAGCTCATTTTACTTGTTTGGTGAGTGCTTCTTGGGCTGCGCAGTATGGAGCCTCTGCAGATCAGCTGTGGTGGACAGCCACCTGGATGTCCTTGCTTACCTATTTACGATTCTGTCGGACAAAGGTTGCCCTTTCCTGATTCTGGTGGTTTGGGTTCTCCTCACCATGGATGCAAGTATCCGAGGTTGGGGAGCTGTGGCCGGACGACGACACGTCTTCCAGGGTCGGTGGTTGGCTAGAGAAGCGACACTACCAATCAACATTCTGTAACTTTGGGCAGTTTATCAGGTATTTGTCAAGCCCAAATAACATATAGGTAGTAGCGCTAATGCATATAATCAGGTATGAAATATCTGAATATACTGTATATCATATGCAGTAAACAATGGATGCAATAAAATGTAATTAATTTAATATGTAATCATTTGTCAAGCACGGCATCTTCTACAACACAAGATGGTGAAGGTGCAATCAGACAGTGCAACCACTGTCGCCTATATAAATTATCAGGGAGACACCAGAAGTCAATATGTCATGCGGGAAGTCAGTCGCATCTGGGGGTCAGAACGATTCTTGACAGCCCTCTCAGCAACGTACATCCTGGAGGTCGGGAATTGGAATGTGGACTTCCTCAGCAGTCAGGACGTTCACTCTGCAGAGTGATCCCTTCACCTTGATGTATTCCAGATGATGGTCCACCGCTGGGGCCATCCAGACATTGACTTGATGGCTACCCGACGGAATCCCAAACTTCCTTGATGTTGCTCCTGCACCAAAGACCCAGGGGCCATTCTGGTGGATGCTCTCGTGGTACTTTGGAACTTCCCACTCGTGTACTTCTTCCACGATCGCTCTGTTACCACGGGTCCTCCACAAGCTAATGTTAGAGGGCAGTACCACCATTCTAGTCACGCTAGACTGGCCATGGAGGTCTTGGTATGTAGACCTGCACAGTCTGTCCATCGAGCCCCTGTGGCGATTGCCTCTCAGGTTGCATCTGCTCTCTTCGAGTCCCTGCTTTCACCCGACCTGGCCATTCTGGCTTTAATGGGGTGGCTATTGAGAGCTTGATCCTGAGGACTCGAGGGCTGCCAGATTCTGTTATTCAGACCATGCTCTGTGTCAGGAAGCCTTTATCTGCAAAGATCAAATATTGCATCTAGCAGGCCTAATTCATTATTTTTCTGCCCATGGTGGGGACCCTGTGGTTTTTCGCATTTCCTGTATTCTGTCTTTCCTACAGACTGGTTTGGACCTGCATCTGCGTTTGTTTTCCTTAAAAGAGCAGGTGTCTGCCCGCTCAGTACTTTTCCAGTGCAAAGTATCCCTACTGTTCAGACTCGGGGTGCATCTTCCTCTGATCCGTCGCTGGTCACTGTGGATGTGGTCCAGGCTCTTATGTCGATCGCAGTAAGGACATTCATAGGTCTGATTCCTTCTTTGTCCTGTATGGTTTCACTAGACGTGGCTGGCCGGCCTCTAAGCAGACCTTGGCCTGTTGGTTGATTTTAAAGATTCGTCATGCATATACTCCGGTTCCTTCTTAGGTCCGTGCTCATTCCATCAGGTCAGTAGGGTCCTCCTGGGCAACCCGCTGTGGTTCCTCTGCAGAGCAACTCTGTAAGGCAGTCATGTGGTCTTCTGCTCACACTTTTGTCAAATTCTGCAGCTTTGACACCTTTACATCCTCGCATGCTGGATTTGAACGCAGGGTCTTAAGCGCAGCACAGGTGTGTTCCTTCCCTTAAGGGGACAGCTTTAGGACATCCCAAGGTCTCCAGTGTCCCCCATGTATGGTAGGAGAATAGGGGATTTGGTTCTTGCATATAACTTTTTTCAGAGTGCATGGGGAACACTGGATGCCCGCCCTCATGCCCCCGGTTAGCAGGGGGGTTTGTGGTTGCGGCACTTGATTCCGTCGCAGCTTGGGCATCTGTGCCATTCTTCTTTCCTCTCATCCATTTATCAGTCTCTGTTGTTAAGTTTAACTGGCTTCCCTGGGCTGGGAGTGGGGTGGAGGGGCCTAGGCTGCAGCCAAAAAAAGTTAACTATTTGTTGCCCAGGACTCCTGCAGCTCCACCATACCCAAGGTCTCCAGTGTCTCCTGTGGACTACAAAAAAGTGTTTTATAGGTAAGAATGAAAATCCCCCTTTTCTTTGTCCTTCATCTCCCCGTCTTTTACATAATGCTATAGTAGTTGTAGTCTAAGAATGACAGACAAAGATAGTCTTAGGCAACTAAAACATGAATCTGTTGTGGGGAGACGCAAAAAACATGGAGCAATTCCCAATATCAGATTTGCTCCCAAGAATTGTACAAAGTTTGAGTTCTACATGTTATATTATGCCTACCTCAAATGTCACACAAACCCCTTCTGCCTGTGTAGAATTAGGTTTTATGGTCCTCTGGCCAGAGCAAGCTTATATCTCCGCAGGGGTACATCAGAGAAGGAGAATATGGAATTTAAATAATACAGCAAATCAGTATCAATAAAAAGGACCCGTGAATACATTATATGGGTGGGTCTTCAGAAGTTATATTCACTCACGTAATCCATTTTTTTTTAAAAATTCAATACTTTTTATTGATTTTCTGTATTCCGAGAAAACAAAAACTAAACCAGAACAAATCCTATCCTAGGGAATGTGCAGATTCCCATCATTTGTAACATACATTTCTATCAGAAAGAGGTGCAGGCTTAAATTCCGAGACAGAAATTCCGAATTAGGACTGAATTCGCGGGTTAGCATGGAGCGCACAAATACATTATACCATATACATATTAGTTTGTGACAACAAATCAAAATCATATAACAATCGCATAGCAACATCATGGTCAAAGGAGCGGCCGGCCGCAGGCGCCAAGGAGCAACACACAGAAAGGATAGGCAACTCACACGATGCACATCCATGTTCACAGACCCACTCTAGCCCTCAATTACATATCCAGTCCCCCAGATATCTAGATACGGAGCTCGCAATGGTGAGCGCTCAGACACTCCGGTTCAGGGAGTATGGAGATTCAAGCCATCTACCCCACAGGTCTTGATACTTTTTCCTCGCTTTTCTAGCTAAGTATACATATTTCTCGTGTGAGGTCGTATCGTTTACAAGTGAGACCCAGGACCGCAATGTGGGCATATCTTTGGCTAGCCAAAGCCTGGCTATACACACCTTGGCCAGGCCACATAGATTAATTACATATCTTCTGGCAGGGGGGTCCAGGGCATCCTCCTCCACAGCTGATAACACACACGTCATCGGGGAGCATACAGATGAGGGAATTCCAGTCGACACCAGGGCGTTAATAACCCCTGACCAGAATACAGCAATATTGGGGCAAATCCAGATAATGTGCCAGAATTCTGCGTCCAGACTACCACATTTAGGACATCTGGTGGAATGAGTACCCCCTATATGGCTCAATCGCACTGGTGTCATATATACTCTGTGTAATATAAACAGTTGAATTTGTTGGTATCTAGTGGTGGTAGTAGAGAATCGTGGAGAACATAAAGTACCCTCCCATACCTCATCAGAGATGACACCCAGGTCAGATTCCCACTTATTCCTAAGAAGGTATAACGGGTCAGAGTAGTGAGAACGAAGCATGCCTGTATAAATGTTGGATACCAGATGTCCGTTCCCCAGGGATTGCAGGAGAGATTTGACCGGGGAGTCAGTAATCATCGGAGTAACGGGAAATTGTGCGTTAATCGCATGTCTCAATTGCAGGTAGCAGTAGAAATGAGAGGAGGGTACACTGTAATCCTGTTGGAGTTGCAGGAAGGATTTCAGTATACCATCGTTATACAAGTGTCCCAGGGATGTCACCCCCCACCTCCCCAGTCTGCAGCGAGGCCAATTCTGGAAAGCTGAAAGCATTGTCCAGAGGAGTATCTAGGTCAATACCTTGGCCCAATAGGATAACCTGTACCTGTTTCCATACAAGAATGGCCTGTTTTATTATAGGGATCTTGGACACTTTTGGGTTCCCACAGAGAAGCATCTGCAATGGAGAGCCGTCAGGATACACCCGCAAAAGCATTTGTGAGTGTATAGTGAGAGCATCAGAAGCAGTCACCCACTCCCATATATGCGCCAACTGCGCAACGTAGTAGTAAAATCGAAAGATAGGGAGAGCCAAGCCTCCCAACACTCTCGGTCTGGACAAGATGTCAAGTCTCAACCGCGCTCTCCTGCTGGCCCAGATCAAGGAAGACAGCAGACTATCAATCTGTCTGAATATTTTTAAGGCAATGTATATAGGGGACTGCTGGAGGACGTAAAGGAGTTTAGGCAAATACACCATTTTCACCAAGTTCCCAAAACCTTGACCTTCGAGCGGAGATACACCATCTGTGGCACAATATTAAGGGGAACGTAGGTACTAGGGTCATTTGATACCCATATACCCAGGTATTTGAAAGAATCTACCCATTTAAGCGGGGTTTGGACCAATGGGGCCACCGGGACCATGCCTCTAAGTGGAGTAATGGTGGATTTATCCCAGTTAATTTGGAGCCTGGAGAAGCGTCCGTAGTTGGTTATCAAATCAAGGAGTTTTGGCGAGGAGGAAACATAATCATCCACGAAGAGCAAGAGGTCATCAGCGTATAACGCTATCTTATCCTCTCTAGCGCCCACCCTAATACCCACAATATCATGAGTAGCTCTAATCAAACACGCCAAAGGTTCAATTGCAATGGCAAACAGAGTCGGGGAGAGAGGGCAGCCTTGTCTCGTTCCCCTGGACAAGGGGAAGGAGTGCGATACAAACCCGTTCACCGAGACTCTGGCCACGGGCAGGAAATATAATAATTTAACATAGCTGACAAAGTTGTGACCCATGCCAAACCTTCCCATAGGAAGGCCCACTCCACAGAGTCAAAGGCCTTTGCGGCATCTAAAGAGGCTATAACGGCAGAGCGGGCCTCCCCCCGAGAAACCTGAAAATGAGTAAACAGGCGCCTCAAGTTAACAGCAGTGGACTTACCAGGCATGAAGCCCGTTTGGTCAGGGTGAATCATTTGGGTGATAACCCTATTAAGTCTGGAAGCCAGAACCTTGGCTAAGATTTTAACATCCGTGGGCAGCAGGGAAATAGGACGGTATGAGTCAACCCTCCTGGGGTCTTTATCTGGCTTGGGAATTACTATAATCAAAGCCTCCGCCATAGACGGAGGAAGCATGTTCTGGGCAAAAATTTTATTGAATTAGTCAAGCAATTGAGGGGCAAAAAATTTCGTATGTTTCTTGTATAATTATGATGGAATGCCATCAAGGCCAGAGGCCTTACCATCGGGGGAGGCAGAGATCGCCATCTCAATCTCCTCCAATGACAAAGGAGCATCAAGAAGAGCCCTGGCTTCACTGGAGATACAGGGCAATTGAATTCCATCTAAATAATTACTCAGTTCTAGCGGGGAACAGGTCAATTTGGAACTATAAAGTGCTTGATAGTGTCACAACTGAGGGCCTGAGCTGACGGGAGGCAGCCTCAGTTGTAGGGGCTGAGATGTACCGGAACCTGGGAGGTTGTATCAGACCCCTGGACATGTAAGTAACATGAATAATAACTGCCCGAAGGCGTGACCACGACAACTTGGATAAAAGTCAATGATGTTTATTATGACAACTCCGCAACACAGCAGCAGTAAAAGAAAACGTAAAAGTCAGCAAAGAATAAATACAGTTCCTGGGTACTACAGGATGGCAGGAGCCACAGGGCACTGGTAGTGTGAGATAGTTCTTATGATCTTCTAGATGGAAAGTCCTTACCAGGCCCGACTGTAGCAATGGAGATAACCCAGGATTGTGCCAGCTGGTGTTCCAGGAAAAGCTGGGTTGCTGAAGATAAAACAGCTGCTGTGGATACTGGCTGGAACCAGACTGTTGTTAGCACGGAGTGGATACTGGCTGGAACCAGTTAAATAATAAATGAACTTGGGAGCGATGAAATATGAACTGAAATGTAGAACTTGAGAGCGGAGAAATAATAATACCGGTGGAGAGTGGTAAAGTGTAGAAAGGACACCGGCCCTTTAAGGAAGCTGTACTCTGCTGGAAGCTGAGCTGGAAGCAGGTAATGTTGTAGCTGGAAACAGATGAATCCACAATGGATTGGAGAGTCAGGCTACACCGCAGGTGGAATGCTGGTGCGGGTCTCTATGGTGGAAGTCTTGAGACAGGAGCTGGAACCTGGAAGACAATCACAGGAGAGAGACAAACAGGAACTAGGTTTGACAACCAAAGCACTGACGCCTTCCTTGCTCAGGCACAGTGTATTTATACCTGCAGCAAGGAAGGGATTGGCTAGGCAATTATGCAGATTATCAATACTGAGAACAGATTGGTGGAAATGATCAGCTGACAGAATCCAAGATGGCTGCGCCCATGCAGACACTTGGAGGGAAGTTTGGTTTGTAATCCATGTGGTAATGAAAACAGTAATGGCGGCGCCGGCCACCGGAGACAGGAGGCGCCAGGCTGACAGATGCACATCCAACCACGCGGACACAGCGGAGGCCGCGGCTGACGTAATCGCCACTCAGACACTCTGCATGCAGAAGTTCAGGGACGGCGGCGGAGGCCGCGGGAGACGCCATGCCAGGTGTAATATGGCGTTTACTGTGACAGCGTCCCAGAGTGACAGGAGAGGATACAGGAATGTACACATCAGGATAACAGATGGGATCCGGTCCTGGAGCGCTGAGCCAGCCTTAGGAGGCATCTGATGGGTAAGAAATGGCGTCCAGATACCCGGATCGTGACAGCACCCCCCCCTTTAGGAGTGGCCCCAGGACACTTCTTTGGCTTTTGAGGAAACTTGGAATGGAATCTCCGGGCCAAGGCAGGAGCATGGACATCAGAAGCATTGGTCCATGAACGTTCCTCAGGACCATAACCCTTCCAGTCAATAAGATATTGTAGTTGACCGTAACGGTGACGTGAGTCCAGGATCTTGGCCACTTCATACTCAACGCCTCGTTGAGTTTGGACTTTCGGAGTTGGAGGAAGTGAGGAATGAAACCGATTCAAGATCAGCGGTTTCAACAGGGAAACATGGAATGTCCTGGGTATTTTTAAGAAGGGAGGCAACTGGAGTCTGTAAGCAACAGGATTGATGACTTGTTCAATCTTGAAAGGACCGATATAGCGAGGTGCAAACTTCATACTGGGAACTCTTAACCTCAAATTCTTCGTGGATAACCATACCCGATCACCCACCTTGAGAGCAGGAACTGCTCGACGCTTCTTATCCGCAAACTTCTTGTACCTGAACGATGCCTTGAGCAGAGCTGATCGTACGCTCTTCCAGATATTGGCAAACTGATGCAAGGTGATATCCACTGCGGGAACAGAAGTTGCTGGAAGCGGTTGGAACTCAGGGACTTTAGGGTGGAATCCAAAGTTAGTGAAGAATGGTGTTGAAGCAGATGAAGAATGATACTGGTTGTTATGACAGAACTCGGCCCAGGGAAGTAATTGAACCCAGTCATCTTGAGAGGAGGACACATAGATGCGGAGGAAGGCCTCCAAGTCCTGATTCACCCTCTCGGTTTGACCATTGGTCTGAGGATGGTAAGCCGTGGAAAACTTTAGCTTGACTTGGAGGACTTGACATAAACTTCGCCAGAATTTGGCTGTGAATTGAACTCCTCGATCTGAGATAATTTCTTCAGGAAGACCGTGGAGTCTGAAGATCTCTTGTATGAATACTTGAGCCAACTTGGAAGCTGACGGAAGACCGGTGAGAGGAATGAAGTGTGCCATCATGGTGAACCGGTCAACTACCACCCAGATGGTATTGAACTTGTTGCACATGGGTAAGTCTGTAATGAAATCCATCGACAAGTGGGTCCATGGTCGACGGGGAACGGATAGTGGAACCAGTTGCCCCGCAGGCGACTGGCGGGATACTTTATGTTGGGCACACTTTGGGCAAGATGCAATAAACTCCAAGACGTCCTTTTTCAGAGTTGGCCACCAATAGGACCTAGAGATAAACTCCAGGGTTTTTTGGATACCTGTATGTCCGGCAAAACGGGAAGCATGGGCCCAATGCATGAGCTTCTTCCTTAGCATCGGCTTCACAAAACTTTTCCCTGATGGGGGCGTAGAGTCCATCCCTACCGTGGAGAATGCCAACGGATTTATAATAGGATGCTTGTCTGAAGACTCTGACTCATTCTCTTGCTCCCATGAGCGGGAAAGGGCATCGGCCTTGCGATTCTGAGAGCCCGGACAGAACTGGAGTTTAAAGTCGAACCTGGAAAAGAAAAGTGCCCATCTGGCCTGACGAGGGTTGAGACATTGTGCGCCCTTCAGGTATAAAAGGTTCTTGTGGTCTGTAAGTATGGTGATTGAATGAGAAGCTCCCTCCAACAGATACCTCCACTCTTCTAGAGCGAGCTTGATGGCTAGCAACTCCTGGTCGCCAATGGCATAGTTGCGCTCAGCTGGGGAGAACTTCCGGGAGAAGAAACTGCAGGATGTAAATGGCCATCTTTAGCCCTCTGAGATAACACCGCTCCTACTCCAACGGAGGAGGCATCCACCTCTAAGATGAAAGGAGAGTCGATGTCAGGCTGTTTCAGAACAGGCGCAGAGATGAACCTTTGTTTTAAAAGATTAAATGCTTGCATGGCTTCTTCAGACCACTTGGACGGGTTAGCACCCTTCTTAGTGAAAGCAGTAATAGGCGCCACAATGGTGGAAAAGTCTCGTATAAACTTTCGGTAATAGTTGGCGAACCCTAAGAACCTCTGGACCCCTTTGAGGGTTAAGGGTACCGGCCAATTTTGGATTGCTTGTAGTTTCTCAGGATCCATCTCTAGTCCGGAACCGGACACAATGTACCCTAGAAACGGAATGGACTTGACTTCAAAGACGCATTTTTCTAATTTGCAATAGAGATGATTGACACGGAGACGGGACAGAACCTCTTTACCCCAAAAACGATGTTCCTTTAAATCGTTGGCAAAAATGAGGATATCGTCTAGATAGACCACGACATGACGGTATAGAATGTCTCTGAAGATCTCATTGACAAAATGCTGGAAGACAGCTGGAGCATTGCTCAATCCGAAGGGCATGACGAGGTACTCATAATGTCCGTCACGGGTGTTAAAGGCGGTCTTCCACTCGTCACCCTCACGGATCCGGATGAGATTGTATGCACCTCGCAAGTCCAGCTTTGTAAAGATGGTAGCTCCGCTAACTCTGTCAAAGAGCTCAGTAATCAGGGGTAAAGGATAACGGTTCTTGATGGTAATGTCGTTCAAACCTCTGTAGTCGATGCACGGCCGCAGACCACCATCTTTCTTTTTTACAAAAAAGAAGCCTGCGCCGGCTGGAGAAGAAGAAGGTCGAATGAACCCCTTTGCTAGGTTCTCTTTAATATATTCCTCCATAGAATGCGTCTCAGGCAGAGACAACGGATAAGTTCGGCCTCGAGGTGGAACCTTCCCTGGAACGAGATCAATCGGACAGTCCCATTCTCTATGAGGAGGAAGGATATCAGCAGAAGCTTTACTGAACACATCCGTGAAATCTTGATATGGAGGAGGTGGAACATCAGACGACCTGGGGGAGGAAGAACAGACAGGCAATACTTTAAACAAACATGTCTCAGCACAGGAGGAACCCCATGCCAGGATTTGCGTAGTCGTCCAATCAATTGTAGGATTGTGAAGACGGAGCCATGGAAGGCCCAGGACCACAGGATGTGTGGCTCTTGGAATCACTAAAAAAGAAATAAGTTCGGAATGAAGAACTCCCACTCTCAGACGAACTGGTAGAGTCCTTAAAGAAATAACTGCATCAAAAATTTTGCTGCCATCCACGGCAGTTAAAGAAATGGACGAAGGAAGTCTCTCGGTGGGTAGGGACCACCGTTTAACATAGGCTTCGGTAATAAAGTTCCCAGCTGCTCCGGAATCAAGGAGGGCAATGACGTTCCGATAACGTTGAGCAACTTGAAGCGAGACTGGGAGATTACAATCTTGAGGAGATGGAGAGGAGATCATTACTCCTAGCCGGCCCTCTCCTTGGCGAGCTAGGATTTGGAGTTTCCCGGACGTTTGGGACAGGCATTAATGGTGTGAGACGGAGCTGCACAATAGAGACAGAGAAACTCGGAGAGACGTCTTCGGCGCTCAGCAGGAGTTAAACGGGAACGGCCAAGTTGCATGGGCTCATCTTTAGATGGTGACAGTTGACGAGGAGGAGGAGCAGAAGATTTTGGAGCAGATGATCTTCCACGCTCAGTTGCTCTCTCTCTGAAACGTAAATCAACTTTCGTGCAGAGTGAGATTAGCTCATCTAACTTAGAAGGTAAGTCTCTGGTAGCTAACTCATCTTTAATACGCTCAGATAAGCCATGCCAGAATGCAGCATACAGGGCCTCGTCGTTCCATGCCAGTTCGGATGCCAGGATCTGGAACTGTATCAGATATTGTCCTACAGTACGTGACCCCTGGCGTAAACGGAGAATCTCTGATGAAGCTGAGGTTACCCGGCCTGGCTCGTCGAAGATGCGCCTGAATGTTGACACGAAGGCAGTGTAGGAAGATAGCAGGGTGTCGGACCTCTCCCATAACGGTGATGCCCAATCAAGGGCTGAGCCACTGAGAAGAGAAATAATGTAGGCAATTTTTGTACGGTCACTGGGAAAATTGCCAGGTTGTAGCTCAAACTGAATCTCACACTGGTTGAGAAATCCCCTGCAGAATCTTGGAGATCCGTCAAATTTTGCTGGCGTTGGAAGATGAAGACGTGGAGCAGAAATGGGTAAGGTGGGTGGGGTTATAGCTGGAGTCACTGTGGTTGACGCACCAGACGCGCCTGATCCACGGAGAGTTGTCTGAATCCCATCCAGCCGAGTAGAGAGATCCTGGAGACAGCGGATGATGTGGCCCTGTGCAGCCTCCTGATGTTCTAGTCGGGCTGCCAGTTCTTGCATCGGCCTGGCCGCTTGATCCTGGTCTCCGGCTGGATTCATTAGGTCAGTGCTTACTGTCACAACTGAGGGCCTGAGCTGACGGGAGGCAGCCTCAGTTGTAGGGGCTGAGATGTACCGGAACCTGGGAGGTTGTATCAGACCCCTGGACATGTAAGTAACATGAATAATAACTGCCCGAAGGCGTGACCACGACAACTTGGATAAAAGTCAATGATGTTTATTATGACAACTCCGCAACACAGCAGCAGTAAAAGAAAACGTAAAAGTCAGCAAAGAATAAATACAGTTCCTGGGTACTACAGGATGGCAGGAGCCACAGGGCACTGGTAGTGTGAGATAGTTCTTATGATCTAGATGGAAAGTCCTTACCAGGCCCGACTGTAGCAATGGAGATAACCCAGGATTGTGCCAGCTGGTGTTCCAGGAAAAGCTGGGTTGCTGAAGATAAAACAGCTGCTGTGGATACTGGCTGGAACCAGACTGTTGTTAGCACGGAGTGGATACTGGCTGGAACCAGTTAAATAATAAATGAACTTGGGAGCGATGAAATATGAACTGAAATGTAGAACTTGAGAGCGGAGAAATAATAATACCGGTGGAGAGTGGTAAAGTGTAGAAAGGACACCTGCCCTTTAAGGGAAGCTGTACTCTGCTGGAAGCTGAGCTGGAAGCAGGTAATGTTGTAGCTGGAAACAGATGAATCCACAATGGATTGGAGAGTCAGGCTACACCGCAGGTGGAATGCTGGTGCGGGTCTCTATGGTGGAAGTCTTGAGACAGGAGCTGGAACCTGGAAGACAATCACAGGAGAGAGACAAACAGGAACTAGGTTTGACAACCAAAGCACTGACGCCTTCCTTGCTCAGGCACAGTGTATTTATACCTGCAGCAAGGAAGGGATTGGCTAGGCAATTATGCAGATTATCAATACTGAGAACAGATTGGTGGAAATGATCAGCTGACAGAATCCAAGATGGCTGCGCCCATGCAGACACTTGGAGGGAAGTTTGGTTTGTAATCCATGTGGTAATGAAAACAGTAATGGCGGCGCCGGCCACCGGAGACAGGAGGCGCCAGGCTGACAGATGCACATCCAACCACGCGGACACAGCGGAGGCCGCGGCTGACGTAATCGCCACTCAGACACTCTGCATGCAGAAGTTCAGGGACGGCGGCGGAGGCCGCGGGAGACGCCATGCCAGGTGTAATATGGCGTTTACTGTGACAGCGTCCCAGAGTGACAGGAGAGGATACAGGAATGTACACATCAGGATAACAGATGGGATCCGGTCCTGGAGCGCTGAGCCAGCCTTAGGAGGCATCTGATGGGTAAGAAATGGCGTCCAGATACCCGGATCGTGACAGATAGTATGAGACAAACTCCAGGGGTTAATGCAGCAGAAATAAATGCCTTTGTATACTGTGGGGGAGAACTGCACTTAGGGCACACATAAACCTCCCAGGCCGCGCACTGTCTCCCCCGCAGCGTTAACCGGAAGTTGAGCTGGTGATCTGGAGGGCAGAGGCCACAGCCGCAAGGAGAAGGAGAGCAGCAGCGGGACTCACGGCAGCGTCACAGCGGGAGACCCGGCAGACACCCACCCGGGCAGAAGCAGAGGCAGGCGGAGCTCACACCGGCGCTGTCCCGGCCGCAGATCCACTCGCAGTGTTGCAGGAGGTACGGAGACAGGCAGCGTGTAGGGCAGGGAGCGGACAGCGCGGGGAGACCGGAGCGGCGTCCCACGTGATCCAGTAGACCCAGGAGCTCAGCACACAGAAACGGCCCGGCCGCAGCAGGAGCGGGACGAGCGGGTCCCAAAATGGCACAGGGGCTCCCTCACACGTTTAGGCGGGCAGTGGGGTAGTTTTCGGGCCCAGGGGGGGGACACAGGATGAGGTAGCAGGATGTTAAAGATGGAGAGACACACAGCCTGTGTGCTACTCCATGTCCACCGAAGCCATGCCCCATGTAATCCATTTTAATAACTGGAATTTTGTCATGGCTGGAGGGATTTGTATAAAATAAGAGTCTCTTACATTCAATTGATCTTTAAGGAATTTGGAGAAAAGATTAACATTTCATGTGAACAAGAGTTACCATAGAAAACCGAATGACCTTCCCATAAACCCATTTTCTGCAGCAGGATACATTGGTTTCCACAGGAAAACATTGGGGTGTAGAGTGGATCTTGATCCAGAGGCACCAACAGGCTAAAGCTGTAGGCTGTCCCAGGTTGCATTGAGACCTCCACTATAAACCCCGCCTCCAGGCACTGGAGCTCAGTTTTGAGTTGGTTCCTGCAGCAGCAGGTCACCTAACAGGAGGGCTGCAATGGGCAGCCCTGAAAAAATAGGATTTTGGTTACCTACCGGTAAATCCTCTTCTCGTAGTCCGTGGAGGATGCTGGGGTCCATATTCGTACCATGAGGTATAGACGGGTCCACCAGGAGGCATTGGCACTTTAAGAGTTTAATAGTGTGGGCTGGCTGCTCCCTCTATGCCCCTCCTACCAGACTCAGTCTAGAAACTGTGCCCGAGGAGACGACATACTTCGAGAGAAGGAATTACACAGATAGTGGCGAGATTCATACCAGCTCACACAAACATGCGAATCCGGCCAACATGCCAGAACAACTCAGCAACAGCTGAAACAGTAAATAACGCAGAACTTACCTAGGAACCAGATAACACTGAACCATAAAACCAATGCAGGAACACGAAGCGCTGGGCGGGCGCCCAGCATCCTCTACGGACTACGAGAAAAGGATTTACCGGTAGGTAACCAAAATCCTATTTTCTCTTGCGTCCTAGAGGATGCTGGGGTCCATATTAGTACCATGGGGATGTACCAAAGCTCCCAGTACGGGAGGGAGAGCGTGGAGGCTCCTGCAACACTGCTTGACGAAACTTGAGGTCTTCAGAGGCCAAAGTATCGAACTTGTAAACCTTGGCAAACGTGTTCAACCCCGACCAAGTAGCTGCTCAGCAGAGTTGCACCGCCGAGACACCCTGGGTAGCCGCCCAGGAAGAGCCCACTGTACGAGTAGAGTGGGCCTTTACAGATTTCGGACACTGTAATCCTGCCGTGGAATAAGCATGCTGGATAGTGAACCTGATCTAGCGAGAAATCTACTGCTTAGAAGCAGGACATCCAATTTTCTGGGGATCATAGAGGACAAACAGATGGTCACTTTTCCTATGACGAGCCGTCCTCTTCACGTAAATATTCAAAGTCCTCACCACATCCAAGGCCACTGGCACCACAATAGGTTGGTTGATATGGAAAGCCGACACAACCTTAGGCAGGCAGGAACTGTGGACGAGTCCTAAGTTCCGCACTGTCCTCATGGAAGATCAGATAGGGGCTTTTACAAGATAAAGCCCCCAATTCCGATACGCGCCGGGCAGAAGACCAGGCCAACAAGGTGACCGCCTTCCACGTGAGAAACTTGAGATCGGCCTCCTGTAGAGGTTCAAACCAAGCAGATTGCAGGAACTGCAACACCACATCAAGATCCCATGGTGCCGTAGGCGCCACAAAGGGAGGCTGGATGTGTAGAACCCCTTTCAAAAAGGTCTGAACCTCAGGAAGAACAGCCAATTGTTTTTGGAAGAAGATGGACAAAGCAGAGATCTGGACCTTGATGGAGCCGAATCTCAGTCCCATATCCACCCCTGCTTGCAGGAAAAGGAGAAAACGTTCAAGTTGAAACTCCACCGCCGGAAACTTCTTGGCCTCACACCAAGAAACATATTTCTTCCAAATGCGATGGTAATGTTTAGACGTTACCCCCTTCCTGGTTCATATCAGGGTAGGAATGACCTCACTCGGGATACCTTTCCGAGCTAAGATCTGGCGTTCAACCGCCATGCCATCAAACGTAGCCGCGGTAAGTCTTGATAAGCGAACGGCCCCTGCAGAAGCAGATCCTCCCGAAGAGGTAAAGGCCGTGGATCTTCCAGCAGAAGATCCAGCAGATCCGCGTACCAAGCCCTCCTTGGCCAGTCCGGAGCAATGAGGATTGCCAGAACCTTTGTTCTCACGAGCTGAAGAACCTTTGGTATCAGAGGAAGTGGAGGGAACACATACACTGACTTAAACACCCACGGTGTTACCAGTGCATCCACCGCCACTGCCTGTGGGTCTCTTGACCTGAAACACTACCTCCGTAGCTTCTTGTTGAGGCGTGAGGCCATCATGTCTATGTGAGGAACCCCCCACCAACCGGTTACCTCCTCAAACACCTCCGGATGGAGGCCCCACTCCTCTGGATGGAGATCGTGTCTGCTGAGGAAGTCTGCTTCCCAGTTGTCTACGCCCGGAATGAAGATTGCCGACATCGCCACTGCGTGCCCTTCTGCCCAGATGAGGATTTTTGACACCTCTGACATGGCAGCCCTGCTCTTCGTTCCGCCTTGTCGGTTTATGTAGGCCACTGTGGTCACATTGTCCGACAGCACCTGAACAGCCCGATCCTGTAGAAGGTGTGCTGCTTGCAGAAGGGCGTTGTATACGGCCCTGAGTTCCAGGATGTATATTGGGATAAGTAACTTTTAGAATAGGCCGTACCGAACCATCCGGTTTTGGTACCACAAAAAGGTTTGAATAATAACCCTTGTTCCACTGCTAAAGTGGGAACGGAACAATGACCTTGTAAAAATAAATCAACGTCACCTTTGTCCAGCGTAGTCAATTCCTCCTGCAGAGTGATTGACCACCTGGCAATAGCTTTAGCAATCCAAGCACAGGCTATAGTAGGCCGCAATATAGCCCCAGAAGCCGTGTAAATGGATTTCAGCGTAGCATCCACCTTGCGATCTACCGGGTCCTTTAACGCGGTAGATCCCGGGACCGGTAATACCACCTGTTTGGACAGCCTAGAGACAGAGGCGTCGACTATCGGTGGGGACTCCCATCTCTTCCTATCTTCCTCTGGGAAGGGAAAAGCCACCAAGACTCTCTTGGGAATCTGGAATTTCTTTTCCGGAATTTCCCATGCCTTTTCAAAGACAGCATTTAATTCTTTGGATGGCGGGAAGGAGAGGGGGGGCTTCTTATTATCTGTAAAGAAGGCCTCCTCCACCTGTTCCAGAGCTGTGTCCGAAATGTGTAAAAATCCCTAACAGCCTCAATCATCAACTGTACCCCCTTGGCAAGTGATGCTGTCCCCCTCAACACATCCCCGTCACCGTCTGCACCGTCAGAGTCGGTGTCCGTGTCATCCTGCATAATTGCAAGTGCACATTTGTGAGAATGTACCGCAGGGGACCCCGAGGAGGCAGTATTAGACCATACCACCATAGAGGATTGTAGGACCTGAGGGGCATGCTCAGTCCTAGCAACCCTATCAGAAATCTGAGAAATAGTCCCCCTCAGAGAGACTAACCATTCTGGCTCTCTAGCTGGGATCTGTGCTAAAACAGTGCAATCCTGATTACATGGAATGGAGTCTTCCTGGGAAGACAAATCCTCTGCAGCATATGAAACAGTGTCCCTAGACATGTTGTCACACACCCTCAAACACCCCACAAACACACAGGGTACTGGGCAGAGTTTCCCCCCAAGAATGGCAGAGAGATACAGAGATTGGAGCCAACCCACACACAGCGCTGTTAGAGTATAGGGAGACCCTAAACCCACGCTGACTGTGTCCCGTAATAGGTGACACAGCCTCAACACAGTCTCCCCCCCCCCCCCCCCCCCCCCCTCTACAACCCTCTGGTACCGTACAGATAGCTGGAGTCATTCAGGAGGGACCTGGCATCCACTGGCAGTGAGCTGCAGGCTGGAAAATGGTGCTGAACGCTGCTGGGTCTGCCCAGAGGAGAAGCTCCGCTTCCTCAATGGCGCTGTCTTCCCGCTCAATGAAGATTATACTGGCCGGAGGAATTTATGCTGGCCTGGATCCACCCACCCCGACAGGCTGCTTGTGGTCAGTGTAGGGTTCGGAGCTGGCCCAGGGCGCCCACCCCCCCGCGCTCCGCACCGTAGTACCGCTGGGCCTTCCAGGAGCGCGGTTAAGACCGCGCTCCTACCCTCTAGCCACCTTCTTCACACTGTCCCCCCGCTTGCAAGGGGGGGGACAGTGACTCACTCGCCACACTTCAGCTCCCTGAGGGGTGGCGGCTGGCTGCCGGGGTGAGCGTTCCCCTACGGCGGGGTGCGATTAGACCTCTCTGGAGCTCAACGTCCAGTCAGCGTGGGTAGTGGCTCAAGACCCCGCAGGGCAGACACTGCTCCCCCCCCTCAGTCCCACGCTGCAGGGAGGCTGTCGCCAGCAGCCTCCCTGTAAAAAAATAAACTCTGAAATAAAGAAAATAAACTCTGTAGAGCTCCCCTAGCTGTGACCAGCTCCTCCGGACACATTTTCTAAACTGAGTCTGGTAGGTGGGGCATAGAGGGAGGAGCCAGCCCCCACTATTAAACTTTTAAAGTGCCAATGGCTCCTGGTGGACCTGTCTATACCCCATGGTACACAGATTGGGTATCTGCACACTCACTATGTATTTGTTTATTGTATTTCTTGTGAGTGTATGTGATTCATCACCATACATTCACTTGGCGAACCCCTTTCCTATATCATATATTATTAAATGTACTCAGGGGGTGCTGTCAACTACAGGGTATTGAAACTAGAATGTAAGAGGAAAGAAACAGAAGGAAATCTGTATTGTTGACGCACTGAGGAGATATTAATTTATTCTAAAATATAACCTTTATTTGATATGCATTAAAATAGAGTTGGATATCGTCCTGAACAGCAGTGAAACATAAGAGTTAAAATGACAGTACTAACAAATATGTGAAAAGACTGGAAAAATGTGAATAAAGAGTTAAAAACGTGTCCACATGTGTTTCACGTCTAATTCTTAGGAGTTGCTGAGATGACTTATATATCAATAGTCTTTATCCAATATCAAAAAGGCTGTCACAATCTATGATGTTGGAACCCGCTATATTACATCAGTGGTCTAAATGTTTACTCTTCATGTGTGTATCTTCTTCACTCCATGAAGATTACCATCTGACGGGTACTCCCCCTTGTGCAGTAGAAATATGTGGACTATAGATTCAAATAAATGCACATATATCACCCAGTTTCAGATAGAATTATCTTTGAGTATATGTGGTTGCTTTAGTCTTAATTTCCCTATTGCTGTAGATATAATTCTCTACTGAAATACGGATCTCCAAGCATCAGGAGTCCTACACACTTACTGTCTATACCTTCAGAGGATCTATTATATGTGTGGGTTAAGTTGCTTCGGAGGTTATAATATTCCCCACTTGTTATGGGAAACGGCCTACGTGTATATTAATACACATCGGCTCTGTTTTAATCTGTCAGGAGTATGGCTAGAAATTGCTTATATTAGGGGTATAGCAGCCCCAATTTTTCTTAGAAAGCAATCCACCTGTAGACTCAACTCATTTCCTGTGCGTCTGTAGTATATTAACACTGAGGATTATTATGTGTATCCTCAATTAATTATAGTGTATTTCTCATTTACATAATGATTTCCCATTAGTCAATGTAAATCACTGTTATGCCATTAAAGGAATAAACCTTATTTGATTGGTTAACAGTAACAGTGAGGTTAATGGTGGGGTATAACAGTCCAAGCTTAAATATAAAGTGACCCTCAGTGTTAATATACTACAGACGCACAGGAAATGAGTTGAGTCTACAGGTGGATTGCTTTCTAAGAAAAATTGGGGCTGCTATACCCCTAATATAAGCAATTTCTAGCCATACTCCTGACAGATTAAAACAGAGCCGATGTGTATTAATATACACGTAGGCCGTTTCCCATAACAAGTGGGGAATATTATAACCTCCGAAGCAACTTAACCCACACATATAATAGATCCTCTGAAGGTATAGACAGTAAGTGTGTAGGACTCCTGATGCTTGGAGATCCGTATTTCAGTAGAGAATTATATCTACAGCAATAGGGAAATTAAGACTAAAGCAACCACATATACTCAAAGATAATTTTATCTGAAACTGGGTGATATATGTGCATTTATTTGAATCTATAGTCCCCCTTGTGCAGTAGAAATATGTGGAGTACCCGTCAGATGGTAATCTTCATGGAGTGAAGAAGATACACACATGAAGAGTAAACATTTAGACCACTGATGTAATATAGCGGGTTCCAACATCATAGATTGTGACAGCCTTTTTGATATTGGATAAAGACTATTGATATATAAGTCATCTCAGCAACTCCTAAGAATTAGACGTGAAACACATGTGGACACGTTTTTAACTCTTTATTCACATTTTTCCAGTCTTTTCACATATTTGTTAGTACTGTCATTTTAACTCTTATGTTTCACTGCTGTTCAGGACGATATCCAACTCTATTTTAATGCATATCAAATAAAGGTTATATTTTAGAATAAATTCATATCTCCTCAGTGCGTCAACAATACAGATTTCCTTCTGTTTCTTTCCTCTTACATTCTATACCCCATGGTACTAATATGGACCCCAGCATCCTCTAGGACGTAAGAGAAAGCTTTTCTAAGTTGATTTCTTCAACTGGGCTGTCAGCGCTGTATGTCAGGGTGACACTTCAGTGCTGCAGCTCCATCACCTCCCAAGCGGCGTCGCATACTCCCGCGGCTCTGTTCCCTGGTACTTGCGGCGGAGATGCTTAGGCACACAGTCACAGACCGCTCTCCTGGATCACGTGGCTACTACGGGGAGGAGGTAAGAGGGCCCCTTAGGCGGGACCCGCCATTAAATCGCGTTCCGTCCGCGACCTAGGGAGACAGGTCGCGGCACTGGTGTGGACACTGTCACAGAGCAGGGACTTCACTAGACCGCCAGGGCGTAAGAGTACAGGGCGAGTGTACTGACGCCCCATTTAATAAGGCTCCGTAGTACCGGCGGTGGAAGTCCAGCATAGGGGAACCGACGCTTGACCTGTAGCCCTTTCCCCGGCCCAGGGCGCCATCTCTGAGTAGATTTTCCTGCCCTGAAGCTGCCTCACACTCTCCCTCATTCCCTGACAGAGACGCTGGGCGTCATCTTCTGAGCATACTGTAGCTACTACTGGTCTCTGGGATTGCAGGGCAAGGTCTACCTTGTAAAGCCGCCAGTATACAGCGCTGTGACTTTACAAACACTTGAGTATTCTACATGTCTTTATACAGACAGCGTTGGTTAAGAAAGAATGTACCTGTTACAGAATATATTGTGCGAGTATTCTGATATATACTTCCGGTCTAAGACCGTATCCCTGGATATACAGGATGCATACCTGCATATACCTATTGCCATATCGCATCAGCGGTTTCTGCGGTTTGCTAATAGCAACCTCTATTCCAATTCCAGGCACTGCCATTTGGACTGGCTACGGATCCTCAGATCTTCACAAGGTCATGGCTGTTATGACGGCTCATCTCCGTCACCAGGGAGTCAGCATCCTGCCTTATCTAGACGACCTGATCATTCTGCCAAATTCCCACGAAGTCCTCCTCTGTCATCTGCAACTAAAGGTAAACTTCCTGCAAGCCCACGGGTGGCTTATCAAATGGAAGAAGTCCTCGGTGGTCCCAGCTTAGAGCATGGTGCACCTGGGGGGCACTCCTGGACACATACAGTCAGAGACTGTTTCTATCTCCAGAAAAAGTCCTGAAGATTCAGGAAAGGATAAGATGCTTCCTTAGTTGTCCCAGAGTGTCTATACACTCAGCGAGGCAAGTACTTGGCCTGATGTTATCGGCCTTCGACATGGTAGAGTACGCTCAATTTCATTCCCACCCACTACACAGGTTAATCCTTTCCAAGTGGGATGGCCTCCCTCATTGGATCAAATTTCACATGATCTCTTTGACTCCGGAGGTTTGCCTGTCGCTGACCTGGTGAATCCAGTACCAGCAAGAACTGGGGCCGTCCCTTCTGGGCCCCAGACTGGGTTCTGCTGACAACGGACGCCTGTCTGAGGGGATGGGGAGCGGTGTTGGAGCAACACTCTTTTCAAGGTCGTTGGATCAAGGAGGAATCACTCCTTCCAATAAATTTCTGCAGCTGAGGGCAGTGTTCAATGCACTATTTCTCGCCCTACCTCTAGTACAGAACAGGCCTGCTCAAGTACGATTAGACAATGCCACCACAGTAGCATACATAAACCATCAGGGTGACACTCTAGGCCGCATGGCAGTGATGGAAGTGTCGAAAATCCTTTGTGGGGCAGAACGCCATCTGCCAGCCATATTGGCAGTGTTCATTCCGGGTGTTCTGAACTGGGAAACGGACTTCACCAGTCGCCAGGACGTGCACGCCGAAGAGTGGAGTCTTCATCCAGAAGTCTTTTGACTCCTAGTGGATAGGTAGTGTCTACCTGACATAGACCTCATGGCATCTCGACACAATCACAAGGTTCCGGTCTTCTGATCTAGGATCAGGGATTCCATGGAACTTTCGGCTGCCCTATGTGTTCCCTCCAGTGTCTCCTGTCCAGGGTACTATGGAAGTTCAAATCAAGAAGGAGGAATACTACTTCTAGTCGCTCTAGCATGGCCTTGACAGCAATGGTTCTCAGACCTGCAGGGTCTATCGACGGAGCATCCCCTTCCACTTCCTCAGCGCCCGGACCTCCTCGTACGGGGCCCTTGTCTCTACCCAGATCTGGCCAAACTGGCTTTGACGGCATGGCTCTTGAAGCATCACTCCTGAGGGCCAAAGGATTTCCGAGGAGGTTATCCGAACTAATAT